>NW_019397720.1:0-4433 GCF_000591075.1 Eurytemora carolleeae | reverse complement strand
TGTCTACAGTCTACAGTTTACAGTGGGGAGGGAGTGGACATAAATGTATAGAAGGAGGGTGGGGAGGGAGGGAGTAGACATAAATGTATAGGAGGAGGGGGGGGGGGGACATTTCTTTATATAGAAAAGTTTAATTTTAATTGGTTTAGAATTAACCATCCGTTATATTCGTGAGTTAACTGTCAGATTAGTATCAAACAATCAAACTTTACCGTAACGAGCTAAAGCATTAAATGTATTCTGCTGTGAACAGTGTACAATGTACATAGCAGAACACTTAGAAAATTGATTAAGATTAAATCTCCAAACTTTTGAATTTATATCTCTTCCAGGCGTATTTACGCTTATAGTCACGTCTAATAGATAAATCAAGTAAGAATGGATCCCGCAGAGGGAGAAAATCCGCAATCCGTTCACTTAAACTACTCAAACACAGCACTGTACAGTGAACACTGTATTCTAACGATACAAAAATCCGCCAATTTCAGAGAGGCATGGACGCAACAGTGCAAGACAGCGTAAACTATTTTGAATAGAAAAATAACTCACGCTTTTTCTTCTTATTTCTTCGTATTCTCACTGGACAGAGAAATGCCATGGTTTCACTATGAGGCAGGTATGACCAAGACTATTAGACTAGACACTGAGAGGATTTATATTTCTGCCGCTAGGGGCGCTGCACTGGCAACCATGTCCGGGCGTTTTGAGCGACATTGGGCAGATAGCAGAAGACCAATCTTTTTCATTTGGGTTATGGGGAGGGGAGGGAAGATTTTGTTGACGCAAAATTTTTAAATTAAAAAAAACGTTTGGTTTAAACAATAACATATTCTTGATTTTAAAAAAGTCAAAGTATTTTCCTTTTTAACCCCCCCCCTTTCCTTTCCTCTCTTCACATATAAGTAAATATGGTTAAATATTTGCAAAACAAGCCTGAAATTATTTTCTCACACTGACCACCCTTACTCCCCCCCTCTTAAGTTACCATTAATCTGATCAAAATCAAGATATATTGTATTTATTCGTACACAATGGTACAATTTAAAATCAACTAATGAGATCATATATAACATATAAAATAACGAATTAATATATAATCGAAAACAATAAAATAAAATAAAAATAAAAACTTAGTTAGTTTTTACATATATCATCAATAATTACATCTATTTCATCATAGTTAAATCCTTCTAAAACATTTGGATTTGACCGGATTAATAGTAAATCTTTTAACAGTGGAATTCTCCACGCATTTTCAGCCGGATTCGTGTAAATCATGTTTGACTTTACTAGAGACTTGTTCAAGGACAGTTTATCTACATAGGTTTCATTTGCAATATTAGATAAAGTCTTACATAATTTTGTTCTTTGGTCATTTTTGCATAAATCAAATAATAGTCGGATGCTGAGCTTGCAACTTTTACACATAGATTCGCAAAATGATACAAATCGGCTACACAACATAGTTTTTAAATAAATTTGCTCAGAAATTTGTTCAATAAAATATCTATGAGTTTTTCGTGGCAAACCAAATAAAATACTATTACCAGTATTCCAAGAAAAATACAATTTTACAGTGTTAACACAAAACAAATCCCATAAGTTGGAATCATATATTCTAGATGCATCTATGTTATAAAGCTTAACAACCATTGTAGGTTCAGAAAAATGAAATTCTTGATTCAAAGAGTGAATTATTGATATAAACTTCGCACGTTTCAAATTACAATCTCTGGTCATAGAATTATCGGATTGAAATAGATTTCAAAGATGTTTAAATTCATCTACATATGGTAATGGGACACCATTTTGAATAATCGGACATACATTATTACTATCAATATTAGATTTATTGAAAAGAACACATTTAGTCTTGGATTTGTTTATGTCCACGTTTGTGCTAAACTTAAGTTTACGATTTAGTGCAAATTTCTCACATATATTTGTCATTTCCTGTAACCCATTCCTACTTGGGGACAGAAGAATTATGTCATCAGCATAAACCCATATTCCAAGGTATATACCTTGTATTTGACAACTGTTTTATCAAATCATTTATATAGATGCAGAATAATATCGGAGAACTAACCGCTCCCTGTCTTACTCCATTTGTTACTTGAAAACCATGGGATAGAGAATCAGTCCATTTAAAATTGCAAGTTTGGTTCTTATATATATGTATGAGACATCATAGAGATAAAACTGAAATAGTTCTTTCCAATAGCTCGGGGAACAATTTTTCCCAAGATACAAGATCGAACGCTTTGGATAGATCCATAGCGCATGCATAAACTGTCCGGCCAGCTTGATCAATTAATTAAGTAATCAATTACCAAGGATACGGCCCAGGAACACATAGTTGAACTACAGTTAGGTTGAAATCATAGCTATATTATAAAAAAAAAAAACTAAAAAATGCTTTCCTCTGTAAAGCATGCTCATAACAAGGGGGTGCCAGGAAAAGTTGCACTTCCAATTCTCCTGAATAAAGGGTGCAACGACAAGCATTATTTTTGCACCCCCCCCCCCTTCAAAATTTAATTTACCTTGAAAATGTTTGTAACAATTTATTGACTTTAATTCCATAAAATCTACATTAAGCTCCTTAAATACTCTAAACTTCATGCCTATGCATTCATTAAAAAATGTAGTAACTCTAACAGTGGTAGGCACTTTTATCAATAAAATGAAGACGATTTTCAATATCAATTTTGATATTATATCAAGCTCACAAACAGCATGGATACACATACACATAAAAGTCACAAGAAGCTGGCAATTGCAAAGGATTCACTTTAATTAATTGCAATTCTAAAAAGACTTGGTAACAATCAAAGCTGAGATAAAAAGTCTTTTTTATCATACTAATAGCATTGTCTACCATTGTACGAAAAAATGTGAAATTTTTTTTTTGACAATTATCAATATTTGACGAAAATGTTCTAAATTTTAGATCTGTTCTTAAAATAAAAATTTCGTAAATATTTATTTGTTAAATCTAATTTTTGTCAAAATTGCTATAATTTGACGCGAAAATTTTCTATATATCAGTTTTGAGACCTTAAATTATCTATATCTCATCTAGCTATATATGCTATATTTACAGTAATCGAATTTAAAAAAGATAGATGCATCTTCATAGAACAACCAATTTAAAAGGCTAAAAAATACATCTGCCGTAAGGTTAGAGTTAATGATTGGCTGGCATGGTTTAACTATAGTAAAAGTACGGCTGTAGGCGTAGACATAATTTCAAGTAACCATCCATTTAAAAAAGGACATTTTTGATTCATAATTTTTTCAGTTGCTTATAAGACAGTCCCTTTAGCAAAGAAACCACAATTGAAAAAAATCAATTTTAACCAAAAATGTTGAATTTTAACAATTTTTATACAAAGTAAATATGAACTTTTATTTTTCCATGATTAACACAGGTATCGCTTTAAATTGGTTGGTTACAGTCTACAGTCTACATTCTACAGTCTACAGTCTACAGTCTACAGTCTACAGTCTACAGCCTACAGTCTACAGTCTACGGTATACAGTCTACTGTCTACAGTCTACAGTCTACAGTATACAGTCTACAGTCTACAGTCAACAGTCTACGGTCTACAGTCTACTCTCTACAGTCTACAGTCTACAGTCAACTATCTACAGTCTACATTCTACAGTCTACAGTCTACAGTCTACAGTCCACACTCTACAGTCTACTGTCTACAGTCTACATTCTACAGTCTACAGTCTACTTCTACAGTCTACAATCTACAGTCTACAGTCTACAGTCTACAGTCTACAGTTTACAGTCTACAGTCCACAGTCTACTGTCTACAGTCTACATTCTACATTCTACAGTCTACATTCTACAGTCTACATTCTACAGTCTACAGTCTACTGTCTACAGTCTACAATCTACAGTCTACAGTCTACAGTCTACAGTCTACAGTCTACAGTCTACTGTCTACAGTCTACTGTCTACAGTCTACTGTCTACAGTCTACTGTCTACAGTCTACTGTCTACAGTCTACTGTCTACAGTCTACTGTCTACAATCTATAGTCTACAGTCTACAGTTTACAGCCTACAGTCTACAGTCTACAGTCCACAGTCTACAGTATAGTGTCTACAGTCTACATTCTACAGTCTCCAGTCTACTGTCTACAAACTACTGTCTACAGTCTACAGTCAACAGTCTACTGTCTACAGTCTGCATTCTACAGTCTACACTCAACTGTCTACAGTCTAGAGTCTACATTCTACAGTCTACATTCTACAGTCTACAGTCTACAGTCTACTGTCTACAGTCTACAGTCTACAGTCTGCAGTCTACTGTCTACAGTCTAGAGTCTACATTCTACAGTCTACAGTCTACCGTCTACAGTCTACAGTCTACTGTCTTCAGTCTACAGTCTACAGTCTACAGTCTACAGTCTACAG
>NW_019397719.1:0-47117 GCF_000591075.1 Eurytemora carolleeae | reverse complement strand
ACTCTTTTATTAGTACTAAAACAGAGTCGGGCCGGCGCCCGTTTTTGGGGTCGTGCGGGTCGTTTTCAGACTCTAAAACAGGGTCGTTTGTTCTATGCGGGCAAACAGAGATTCCACACAGCAGATCCCTGAAGAAATTACTGTATGCACTTAGTCAAGATAGTTAATAAGGTATCGCAACGAAACTTGCGCACGAATGAAAGGTCGATACGGTACGGGGAAGATTGGTATACTCTGACGGAGCAGAGTAGAGCGCAGTGAGCGGATACGGGCGTTGTGACATAGGTGGGGTACAGGATTCCAAATCGTATGACTACCTTACCCTATTCCAGTACCCATGCACTTAGTACTACCTTGTGAGCCTTGAGATTTATCTCATCAACAAAATCTTCATCCTCCTGCAGTGTTTGAAACCAGTACTGAAGTCAGGTTAGACCTGTAATTATTCCATATCAAGCAGAACTGTTCCCCCATTTTGATAACAATCAATTCTCTTTTAGAAGTAAATCAAGCAAATATAAGCTTTGATGTTTTTACAATTCCAGGATTATACACAAAAAAATAGGGAATTAACATGTAAATTGTACTCAACCCAACCTCTCCCCATCTAATCAGTAACTTTCTTTAATGTTTAAAATTATCCACCATTAACAAATGGCTAGAGCTGTTTTAGATCAAGAACACAAAGAACGGAATGGTACACGTACAGAACAGTACAAAAAAGTACCGAATGGTACGGAAGAGTACAAAACGGTATGGAACTGTACGGAATGGGGATGGAGCAATTTGAAAAAGAAAATCGAGGAACGACCATTTCAGCTGAACAAGGAATAATCGATTTCAAAATAATCGGAACACTATAAAGCTACAAACTTCAAAATGGTGTCCAATGTCCATCGATTTGAGTTTTCAAACTTAACTTCTTGATAGCTGATGAAAATGAAAAATAAATATATGACAAACAACTTTTTGGTGAAAATTTCAGAGATATATTGTTTTGAATTTAGTTTTAGAAAATCTTTTCAAAAAACAAAAATTTATTTATCATGAGAGTCTAAAACCTGTATTAGATAATATTTGAAAATGTATCATAAAAAAATTAGAAGCAATGGAGATTTAAATCTCGAGAATAAAATGATAGACCCGAGGGCGTAGCCACAGTTATTTTTGAATCTTGTAAAGAGCTGGTTTGAACATTGAGCAGTACAATTTACAAATAAGTAATAGATAAGCAGAATTCAAGGAAAATTTGTATGTGTGGCGGAAGATGATCTGAGTCTGAGCAGGATATGAAGACGCGGCAAGAGGAGCTACAGTTCTGCCACGTCACCGATATATATATGATTTTTGATACTTTAAATTTACAGAATCAAATTATTTAGTTAATAAAGTATTTATTTAAACCTGGGTCTCGTTATATTGAGCGTAGTTAAATATGTACCTAAAAACAGCTTATTATAAAGAAATTTATATTATCAAATGTTGTTGTTTATTTTTACAACATATTAATATCAAATTTTGTTTACAAACCATAACTAAGTAACTGTCTTCAAGACATATTACGAAGTCAAGGTAATAAATTAATACTAAAAAATAAATAAAATAGTAGCTAATTTGGAGCCCCCTCCGCCTCCCCCTCCCCTCCATCTCTCCCTCCCCCTTCTCATAGATAGATATTTTTTAGACCAATAGTTTTCTAGGATTTGGTGAGACGTACTTAGCTGAAGAAGGATGGGAGAGACCTCTTGGTAAAATAATCAATTTTTAATTGCTTCAAAAGTATTTGTATGAGACTATTCTAATTTTTAAACACGTCTAGTTTCAGGCGCGCACGCCCTTGAAATTTACAGGCCTTTAGCCAAACTTTTGGAAATTCCATTACAAATGAAAGTAGAAACTGTAATATTCGTTTTTACTATGTTTTAGAAGTTATTGAAGTTTTGCAGATTCTAAAACATATTTTTTGTTTGATTTCAATTTCCCCCATGCAATTCAGAAATAAAAAGCACTAAACATTTCTAAGATACTATGATGGGGGGGGGGGCAAGAAAAAGAAGGGCGAGTCGCGAGATGCATTCATGTTCTTCTTTTTCAATTTAATCGTGTTTTATGGTCTTTAAATTATCAATTTTTTAGTTTTTTCATTAAAAACGCATTTGTCGACAAAGAAAAGGCGAAAGTCCCAGCTTGCTGGGATAAGATCAGAACTGTTAAATCCGCATGAGGGGTAAAAGATATGTACCCTTGAATTCTTAAACTTTATGTTACAGATTGCATCCCTGAAAACTGTGTTGAAGTTGGCGTGTTGCACTCAGGAATAATATTTAACAGGATTATAAATTAAAATGTTTAAATAATCTTTGACAAAATGTCATAAGAAAATGATAAAATTTTTGTGACGAATTTTTGTTAATATAAAAATAATTTTAATTTATATTTACTCTTACTCCACTTCTCAGTGACATTAATCCAACTAAAATGGGATGACTTTTTATGGTGTACCGTCCCGTTTGGCTTCAAATAGCCAGCCTAAAGGTCAGTGTGGTACTTCCAATATTCCAGAGTTCACAGTATGATTCTATCTAGATGAAAAGGGGTTAAATTTTGGCAAACTTATTAACGTTTTTATAATTATTAACGTTTAATTAAGCTTATTAACGTTTTTATGATTATTAACGTTTAATGCTTATTAACGTTTTTATTAACGTTTTTAAGCTTATTAACATTTTTATGCCTATTAATGTTTTTAAGATTATTAACGTTTTTATAATTATTAAAGTTTTTAAGAGTATTAACATTTTATGCTTATTAACGTTTTTATGATTATTAACGTTTTTAAGCTTGTTAACATTTTTATGCTTATTAACTTTTTATGATTATTAACGTTTTTATGATTATTAACGTTTTTATGATTATTAACGTTTTTAAGCGTATTAACATTTTTATGCTTATTAACGTTTTTTATGATTATTAACGTTTTTAAGCTTATTAACATTTTTATGCTTATTAACATTTTTATGCTTATTAACGTTTTTATGATTATTAACGTTTATATGTTTATTAACGTTTTATGTTTTTTTACGTTTTTATGATTATTAACGTTTATATGTTTATTAACGTTTTTAAACTTATTAACATTTTTATGCTTATTAAGGTTTTATGATTATTAACGTTTTTATGCTAATTAACGTTTTTAAACTTATTCATTTTTTATGCTAATGAACGTTTTCATACTTATTAACATTTTAAGCCTATTCACGTTTTTATACTTAATGTTTTGTTTACTTATTAACGTTGTATGCATATTAACGTTTTAGGTTTTTTAAGGTTTTTATACTTATTAACGTGTTTATACTTATGAACGTGTTTTTACTTATTAACGGTTTATGCTTACAACGTGTTTATGTTTATTAACGTTTTATGCCTTTTAACGTTTTTATGTTAAGCAACGTTTTTATACTTATTAACGATTGTTTTAATAGGGCCGGTCGTTTATAATAAAAATGATGACGTTGCATCTTGCATTACCGATTCTTAAAGTTATTAACAATCACTCAGTTATTATCGATTACCGATCGTAATAAATTGCTGGTAATTTTTTTTTAATTGTTGATGATAAAAACAAACTTTGCAATTGACCAACACTTATTCTTTTCTTTAAATCAATCGTATTGACAATGTTTTTGCTAATTTCTAATTCATAATTAATAAATGAAATTTTGTTTTCAATAAAAGGTTTATAAACTTAACTCACCATTATTAAATACTGTTGAATAATTGTAATCAAAGGAGGATCTGCAGGAAGTGAGTATATTTGACATAATTTACATGGGTCCATACCTACCCAACAGTTTCCTACAGTGAGAGAGATAACTCTGAAATAGGAAGACTTATGATATCGCTTATCAACTGTCATGAGTCTGTTTACAGTTTACACTTATATAGGTTGGGTCTAAAAGTCGTCTTCCTATTCCAGAGTTTCCGGTTGTAGAATAGCAAAGAATGTTGCACAAAACAAACCAAATTACTTTTACTTGATATCTCCTTGAAACTTCTTAAATTGAAAATTTGAAATTTGAAAATAAATTTTTATCTAAACATTGTAAATTTGATATCTAAACATTCTCAGCAGTCAATGTCCCTTAATAAGAGATGGGCATCGAATTTTAAAAAACGAAATTTTTGAGAACGAACGAAATTTTTCGTGAAAAAGGGTGTCGGTCAGAAAAAAAAGATGAACAATGGACGAAATAAATGGATCGCTCAGAGAAATGATAAATGATTGTTTTTTAAAAACAAACAGAACAAAACGAAAACCAACGATTTAAAATCGTTCGACCGAACTTGAAAAGCAAAAGAACTTGACCCAACGCATTTTACAAAATGTATTGAAAAAAATGAAAGTTTTTTTTACGGAACGAACGATTTTACTAAACGATCATTCAGTAAGAAAACGAAGGAAATAGATGGAAAATTAATTGTAATTTTGAATGATAACAATGAGTAATAATTTTTTCTTGAATCGAAATTTATCGTTCACGAACGAAATGGTAAAAACATCTCTAGTTCCCATCCCTAGTCCCTTTACCCTCACAGCTTAAATACCTAACTGGTCAGTTTCAAGGAATCCACAAATATCTCAACTATTTTAAAATTTTATTATATCTCAATTTGTAACCTTCTTTAAATAAAACTTAGAATTTTTATCTGCAATTTGGGGTTTCGAACTCCAAAATACATTTATTAAATACTTGCACATTTTTATAATTTCCTACTTTTTCAGCTTCTGTGGGAAAATTTAGCCTGGGTGAATGTGCGTGTATTTGCAAGGCAACACCTTTATGTGTCCAATTTATGTCCCATGTTGATGGAAACTGTATTATGAAATCAACTTTTGGTCCAAGAGGCATAGATGCTGCTTATATTGATGGCAAACTTAACTGTTAAAACAAAACATAAAAATAATCTATTGGAAAAAATTTGGTCTTTTATTTCACAGATTGGCAGGCTTAAAGCACTTTTAATATTTTAGGACCATATATATATATATTTAATAACCAAATATTTAATCAGGTATTTTAAGAAAAAGGAAATTAAAATATATTACTTTTTGTTTATCCTTTTGTTGTGATGTTAATAAACATACTACAATCACATGGTTTATAAAAGTTTATACAATTTGATTTTTGGTTCAATAAATCTTTTTATAAATGTGGCTTGTCTAGGTGTTTGTTTGTTTGTCTAAAAAACGTTTCAATGGCTTGACTTATCGGACCCCATCCCAGTCATATGTCCCCAGAAACAAAATCTCAATGTTTTTATGTTTAGAAATCAACAGAAAAATCCGCAAAATTTTGAGTTTTACAATAGCAAAGAAAAAAAGACGGATTGAAAAGCAAAATTTGAACGCTAAAACTGTTTCAAAAAAAAGAAAGCCTCGTAATTTAAAAACCATTATGTCAATATTAATATCATGAAATATTTTTGCATGAGAAAACTGCAATACTTTTCATATTGCACTACTTACTACATTTACTTTAAATGGTTTGATAGTTGCAGGATGGGATGGATCGTTTTAATTTTTTTTGAAAAAATTATCAACGAAGAAAAAACGAAACGGTAATTTTTGAAATAAATCGTTTTTTTAATGGAAAAGCGAAGAAATCGTTTTTACTTTTAGTTCCTCGTTTCTTTAACGAGGGTTGATTGTTTGTAATTTTTGACGATTGTTAACGATCGTTAATGACTGTAAACGACGACCTTTCATAAACATTACCGAACATTCGTTGACGACAGCACTTGGTTAACGATCTGCCTTTGTAGAATAGATTATTTATATCCCAATTATGTCATTACCATACACTATATACTTAAATATTAGGTCTTTTAGATTTATCAAATTGTACAAAAATCTGATAATTTTAGCTTTTCCTTGACAAAATCATGGTTAATTCCACAGACTACACAGACTGCTCATACACTGTACCTGGATAGGCTGAGCAGGCCTATAGTGTCCTGCAGTCATGCTACAGTTCCATGTAATGTTTTTTGACTAACATCTAACGACCACTTGTCGCATTCAGGGGTTTTACAACTTTTAAAGAAATACTCCAATTTTAAACATGAAACATATTTATAAATTTGTCTTTTTTGAAGATATTGTATTTTCTATCTAAAAGATCCTTAAATATCCCTGAATACAGATGTCTCCTGATTGGTCGTGTACAGTACAGTTGTACACAATGGAAGATGCTGTGAAAAATATCGCATTGCATACGGTTTCAATCGATCAATCGATAGGTTTACATCCAAGAAAAATAAATGCAAAAGAAAAAATTGGCTGGTTTGTAGGTTATTTAGCTCTGTCCCATAAAGCCCATTTTGCTGCGAACAATTTTACACCGTACAATGAATCCTTAAAAATGTCTCTACAATTCTGTACTCTCAGCTTTACGCGGCCACTCCCTTTAAGCCTAACATCGTACACAATTACACAAAACATATTTATCATATTTTATTTTTTGACAACATGGATTTGTGTTCTAACTGTTACAGATGGAAAGATGTACTGTAGATTTTCGTTTTGTTTAAATTTTGAATATTTCGACTTATCTTCTGCTGGCCGCGGCCTTTCATCTCGTACAGACGGGGTTTGCTGGTATCTGACTGTCGGTAATCTATAATTTCCCTGCCATCTTGAGGCTTCTGATATACTCCTGTCAAAATGTCCCAACAAAGTTCTGTTCTCATTATATTTAGATTCATCAATCTAAAGGAAATAATAATAATAATAATAATAATAATAATAATAATAGAGAAGTAGTGTACAGAGTAAAAAAATGATGGATTCACGGAGATTCTTCATTGTTTAATAAAATTTTTAATGAAATTCTGAATATCTCCAATAATCTGAAAAAACCTCACAAATTATTTGGAGAATCAAAGATAGACTGTTGCAATTTATGTGAATGAAGAAGACGACATTATTTTCCCAACATCAAGACCAAATTTAGTTTGATTAAAACATTCATAATTATGCAAGGGTTTATACCTGAGGCGGGCTGAATAAGTTGAAGTAATTTGAAAAAGTTTCTGAAATTAAAACTGTTCTTAAAACTTAAAAATTTTGTATTTTTATGAGAAAAAAAAATAGTGTTTTACAATTTTTGATATCTAAAAAGTATTTTTACCTTTTTCCATATCAAATGGTTGAGCGTTTCTGAAAAGAAAAAAAATTCAAATAAAAGATTTTTTTAATAATCAGTTAAATATTACCTATTTAACTGCCAAGGGTATATTTGATCTTGTGTATTTGAATTCTAAAAAATTTTAAAGATTTTTATTTTTAAATCATTAATTATTTACAACTACTTTACAGCTGGAAGTTAAGGAAATTTTACACAACTATGCAATGCGGATGGTTATTTTACTTAATTGTCCCAAGGGACGTTTATTAACAGCAGAACGTCCTTCTGTTAAGGGAATCATGGGTCGGTAATGTTGGCCAAAAGTAAAATATATTTTTCTAGCTATTTTCAGCTTATATCTTCTATAAATAATATAATATAGCTCTGCGATCATATATATATTTTTTTCTTTAAAATTTATTTTATTTTATTTTTTTATTCCACGGGCAAAGCCCGGCACTTGAAGTAGTTTGTAATTAAAACCTGAGAATCAGTTAGTCGAGTAGGAGAGGTGTCATCAAAATTTAATCTAAAGAGTAAACACAATGGAGTCAATAAAAAAAAGAATAAGTTAAATTAAATTTTCTCTTTTTCTCCAGAAATAAAGAATACCTGCTTCCTGTTTCTACATACCTGCATCCTGTTTCTACATACCTGCTTCCTGTTTCTACATACCTGCTTCCTGTTTCTACATACCTGCTTCCTGTTTCTACATACCTGCTTCCTGTTTCTACATACCTGCTTACTGTTTCTACATACCTGCTTACTGTTTCTACATACCTGCTTCTTGTTTCTACATACCTGCTTCCTGTTTCTACATACCTGCTTCCTGTTTCTACATACCTGCTTCCTGTTTCTACATACCTGCTTCCTGTTTTTACATACCTGCATCCTGTTTCTACATACCTGCTTCCTGTTTGAGAATACTTACCTTCCGTTTCTAAATACTGTTTTCATATTCCTGCTATCTGTTTTTCCATACCCATGCCTCCTGTTTTAGAAATCCTTCTTCCTGTTTCTAAATAGCTGTCTCCTGTTTTTATATATCTGCTTCCTGCTTGAGAATACCCACTCCCTTTTTTTCAATGTATGTCTCCTGTTTTACCTGCTTTCCGTTTGGAAATACCTCCTTCCTGTTTTAAAATACCTGTTTTCTGTTTCGTTGATAATTTTATTTTCTTCTTGGCTTTTGTAATCCATCTGAAATCATATTTATAAAATCAAATCTTTAAACAAAACTTTATTTTGTAAATAATTTCATTGTCTACAATCAACATCTTTTTTAATATATGTTTGAGGCCTATCTTAGCTGCGGCACTCGGCCTCCGCGATTGGCCCAGAAATTGGAATGGAAATGTAAATGAACATTATTTTAATTGCAGAATAAAAATGATTTTTTTTAAGCTAAAAAATTATGATTTTGTAATTCTTTGAATTAATAATTAATATATTTAAATAAAAACCTGATTTGCTGAAGGAATAAAAGTTTTATAAGCATAAACTTTTTCTTTGGTTATTGGTAATGGTAACTCCGGACCTAGATTTTTTATATCATTTCTCATGTATTTTTTATATAAAATTATTATAATGATTATTAACATTAATATTATCATTTTTACTATTATTATCATTATAATTTCATTAATATTCATATTATAATTATTATCATTATTATTATCACTATTAATAGTAATTGTATTCATTATAATAATTATTGTTATTATAAGTACAGTGATAACCAGGAAACAATAAAATATGAAGACGACATTACAACAATATTTAAGTGAATTTGATGTATGTTATAAGCCAATAGTTTTACTAGACTCTGATCAAATCCCTAATTAAGTGAGTTTGGCCTGTTTCACCAGCACAATTACTGCATCTCATGCTCATGGGACTTTTCAAAGTTATAACTTATTCTAAAAGTCGTCTTCCTTTTTCAGAGTTTTCTGGTTATCACTGTATCAATACCGTTGTATGTGTTTTTCTTTTGCTTCCATTGTTCCAATATTACTGTTAAAAAAGTTTTCTGATTTACCAATTGAGCACTGACCAGACCCCCTGTATATAAACAGATTTATATATATATATACATATATATAAGCATTTTACATTATCAATCCCATCAGTCCTCATAAAATGGAAAATTTGAAAAACCAAAAAAATATATGACAGCCTAAAAGACGACATTCAAAATAGTTTCGAAAATGTTTACTAATCACAAAACTTTCTTCTTTCAACTTTATTAACGGGCTATTGAGTGTTGATGACAAAATGACAGCGCCATCTTCTTTTTATCTTTTTAGGCCGTCGAATTGTGAATGATAAGATAAGATAAATAAGGAACACTTCGTCAACCTTGATTATTTTAAATAATAATGTTTTCAGCACTAAAAGAAGTACCGCGAACTGTCTTTATTAAGCAGAGCTAAGAGATAATAATATGCATGCTGCATGCAGTTAAACCCTTTGTATTGTACCGTTTTACCTTTGTGTACGAAATAAATCTATAATAACAATAATAAATGAGCCATACATCGAAAGAAGTTATCAAATGTCGTCTTGACAATTTTTCAATAGGTTTTATACTTTTTTATGTAAATCTCAGTAATTGCGAAAAAAATAGGCATCAATATGCGGAAACAGTTTTGAAGAGTTCCATATAATCATTTGATTAAATATCTGCAACATTTCATTATCAGAAAGTCAAGAATACGACATTTGATAAATTCTTTCGATGTATAGCTTATTTAGGGTTCAATTGTGGTAAAATTTAAACCACAGATTTAAAGTTAAAGATTCAGTAAGGATTTGAATCGGTGATGCAAATTTGAACCGGTGGCAGGTGCAGTTGAAATTCATTAATACGGTCTTTGGATATATCTTCACCTGTTCTAGGTACAGAGAAGACCAGGAGAACAAACCAACCCTGTCCTAACATTTTAGATCTGCTAATATCTATCAAATATTTAAACCGTCTGGATAGAAAAATATAAAAACTAGCTTGGGAACCCAGATTTGCCTAGAAAATAAGTTTTCTTTATAAGAGTCGACCTTCTCAACTTAAACCTTTCAAACCAAGCTAAATACATTCCCGTGGTCTTACCGAGTTCATCAGTCAAATATTAAGGCAAATCCGTCCTGGGTTCCTGAGTTATGTTCAGAAATAAAACAAACAAACAGAAAAATTACTATTTCTTTTACTAATTGTTTGTCTGTTAGGGTGTTGATCCAATAAACGTCAAAACGGCTAAACCGATCAGGCCCAAATTTTTCGTGGGACCTTTCGTGGCCCCAGCGAAGGTTTATGAATAATCCAAATTTTAAAAATTTGCCTTAAAAAAATTCGATTTTCATAAACTTTTGAAAATCCATGAAATTTTGGATTAATTTTGTTTTTGTTTTTTAATGAAAACAAAGAGGAAACGTTAACAATAGAAATAGAATATGGGCGCAAAAAAAAAGGCTAGTTGTACAATGTACATGTGAATGAAATCTAGATTACTTTTATATTATCAGGCTTTCATGGCTTTTCATGCCCATTCTCTATACAAAATTTTGCTTGAATTCCTTTTTTTAAATGGTGGCGTCAAACCTTATAGAAATCCAACGTATAGAAACAGCTACGTATAGCAACATGGCGTATTTTCCGGGAGAATTTTTTTATATTTTTGAGAATTAAACGTTTTTGTAAAACATTGTAGCTTATCATTATCATTATCATAATTTCTATTGTTTTTACCCCTAGACATTAAAGGAGCAAAATAGTTTCATATGTACATTTGTACTGCTCTCTATTGTGTTTAAGGTCCCCCAGATTTTATTATGTACTGACAACATAAATGAATGATTATATGGTTAAACATAAATTTGGATGTTACTATTTAAAAAAATATTTTAAAAAAATTCTATCTTCAGTTCTATTTTTAGAGAAAAAAAATTTCTCGAAAGTATTAAAAAGTTCTCCAGTAATGCAAATATGATTTCAAATAATTCCGTTTTACCATTTAGATAAAATTGGATTTTATGAAAATTATATCTACTTTACACTGATTATTTAATTTCTCAAAAATATAAAAAATGGTCTCCCGGAAAATACCCCATGTTGCTATACGTAGCGGTTTCTATGCGTAGGATTTCTATAAGGTTTGACGCCGGTTTTGGCGTCAAACCTAATAGAAATCCAACGTATAGAAACAGCTACGTATAGCAACATGGCGTATTTTTTCTGGGCAAAATAATTCAACTTCGACTCTTCATAAACTTCCGTGATTCAACCGTTTTGATGTTTATTGTATTCAGGCAAACAGAGAAACAGACAGACAAGCCAAATTTATATGGAGATACAACACATTATACAAATTACTTTTGAACTCACATGCTCCGTAATTCTAAATTGTAACTGAAGATAAAGAGAAATTTTCATGAAATCGATTCCGTAAAAACAAAAATACTTCCGGTAGCAGACAAAAAAAACTCATTTTACAATAAAATCAAAATTTAAGAGAAAAGTTTTTCTGCATTTTTTAAAAGTTTTAAAAGAAACCGGAAAAAGTTGCAAAAACTGCGTTTTGCGTTTTATTTTTAAAAAAATTGTTTTAATTTCTCTTGCCCTAGTTATAAAAACAGTCAGCCCCATTAACTGGTGTAATTATGCATTATGACAATTTTTTTTAAATGCTTTCTCTTTTATTTTAGGTCACATTGTACAGAAAAAATATTATTTTAGATACGGTGTTAGGCGATTATATCAAAAGAAGTGATCAGTTAGTAATCAAGTAATCAGCTTATAGTGATCAAGTGATCAGCTAGTTATTAAGTGATCAGCTAGTGATCAAGTGATTACCTAGCGATCAAGTGATCAGCGAATGATCAAGTGATCAGCTAGTGATCAAGTGATCAGCTAGTGATCAAGTGATCAGCTAGTGCTCAAATGATCAGCTAGAGCTCAAGTGATCAGCTAGTGATCAAATGATCAGCTAGATCAAGTGATCAGCTAGTGATAAAGTGATCAGCTAGTGATAAAGGGATCAGCTGGTAATCAAGTGATCAGCTAGTGATCAATTGATCAGCTAGATCAAGTGATAAGATGATCAAGTGATCAGAAGATCAAGTGATCAGATGATCAAGTGATCAGATGATCTAGTGATCAGCTAGATCAAGTGATCAGCTAGATCAAGTGATCAGCTAGATCAAGTGATCAGCTAGATCAAGTGATCAGCTAGATCAGGTGATCAGATGATCAAGTGATCAGACGATCAAGTGATCAGATAATCAAGTGATCAGACGATCAAGTGATCAGATGATCAAGTGATCAGATGATCAAGTGATCAGATGATCAAGTGAGCAGATGATCAAGTGATCAGATGATCAAGTGATTAGACGATCAAGTAATCAGATGATCAAGTGATCAGATTATCAGATGATCAAGTGATCAGATGATCCTCCTCCTCCTTTCAGGTTTCTCTTGAATCGATCTCTGTATGACAAACAAACAGACACACACACGAGCAGACATAAATACAATCAATTTGATAAAATCTGTATTTAAAGCAAGTAAATAATAACATCTGTTAAATGAATTTTAAGCTTTCAGGATTTGTTTCATATTTGATACAAATACGTTGTTTAATAAACCGTATGGATCAATTATACGCTATAATAAATATTATAAAATATTAAGATAATATTTACATTTATCTGAATTTATCAAAGTTATGATAAAATTGCTGTAGAATAATAAGACCAATTAAAGGGACTGTAAGACATATATTTTGACTTATGTAAGACGTTCACTAGGTTTCAACTTAATATCTAGGTCATTAAATTCTTTGGTAATATATATGAATATATATGTAAGCTATAGTTGGCTACATTTGGGTGACAAACCCATGGGTGACATAGGCAACCAAAAAATGTAATTCCACGTACAGTTCGCTAAATCACAATTAAATACCAAGCGTAGATAAACGGTCTTAGTAACTATGACTGACTAATGGTCAGGGCAACGCCGAGTACTCCAGCTTGCGTTTCATATCAAACAAATATTTCTTACGCGTCTTTAATAATTTAAAAAAGAAACAAAAATATTAAATATCTTAAGTTGCATTTAATATGCAATTGTACAATCATAACAATTAGAACATTTGTTATTTAACATCAGAACATATTCTTCTAGTCAGGTCCTGTAGAGGCTCATAATCCTTAGCAGATATCAGGTTGTACTCCTGCAGTACACGTAGTTAATATGTTGTACTCATGCAGTACAATTTATAAATAGGTTATATGTACTCATTCAACACACTTTGTTATAAGTTTGTACTCCTACAGTACACGTTATTATAAGGTTGTACTGCTGCAGTACACTTTATAATTAGATTGTATTCATGCAGTACACTTTATAATTAGATTGTACTCATCCAGTACACTTTATTATTAGGTTTTACTCCTACAGTACACTTTATTATTAGGTTGTACTCCGACAGTTGAATTTATTATTAGGTTGTACTCCTAGAGTACAATTTATTATTAGGTTGTACTCCGACAGTACACTTTATTATTAGGTTTTACTCCTACAGTACACTTTATTATTAGGTTGTACTCCGACAGTAGAATTTATTATTAGGTTGTACTCCTAGAGTACAATTTATTATTAGGTTGTACTCCGACAGTACACTTTATTATTAGGTTTTACTCCTACAGTACACTTTATTATTAGGTTGTACTCCGACAGTAGAATTTATTATTAGGTTGTACTCCTAGAGTACAATTTATTATTAGGTTGTACTCCGACAGTACACTTTATTATTAGGTTTTACTCCTACAGTACACTTTATTATTAGGTTGTACTCCGACAGTAGAATTTATTATTAGGTTGTACTCCTAGAGTACAATTTATTATTAGGTTGTACTCCGACAGTACACTTTATTATTAGGTTTTACTCCTACAGTACACTTTATTATTAGGTTGTACTCCTACAGTACAATTTATGATTAGGTTGTACTCCTACAGTACAATTTATTATTAGGTTGTACTCATGCAGTACACTTTATTATTATGTTGTACTCCTACAGTACACTTTATTGTTAGGTTGTACTCCGACAGTAAACTTTATTATTAGGTTGTACTCCGACAGTAAACTTTATTATTAGGTTGTACTCCGACAGTAAACTTTATTATTAGGTTGTACTTTTGCAGTACAACCTAAAATGTTCGGTACTTTCCCAAAGGCATTCTCCCAAGTGACAATTTCCCAATTAGCAATTTCCCAAATGTGCAATTTCCCAAGCGGCAACTTCCCAAAGGTTAGGTTATGCCTTCAGAGGCGCCGCATGCTGCAATTTCGGCCGAGCGCTGCGGCTAGGATGGGCTAGTTAGGATGGGATGGGAAGTTGCTACTTGGGAAAATACCCTGGGGAAGTTGCCACTTGGGAAAATACTCTGGGGAACCTGTCACTTGGGAAAAATTCTTTGGGAAACTACCTAACATCCAACTTAATAACCCCTTTCCTTAAATGATTTTAGACCTAAGAAAGGCAGTATAATTGTTTTATATCTTAGAAAGGCAGTAGAACTGCTTAATACCTTAGAAAGGCAGTAGAACTGCTTGTAAAGAGCATTAGCATGCACCTCAGCTTTAATCTCATTCAGTCTGTAAAGAGTATGCTTAAGAAGCCATTTGTGGAATCTCTATTCCCGGATTTACATGTTTTGACGTTGCAGTTATAGATTGAAAAAGAAATATATCCCAAATATTGAAGACATAGTTTTACCTTAAAAAGATCAGATAACGAATTTTTTTAACGCAATGCCGGATTTACAACGGTACCCTTGACACCAAAATCTGATCAAAAATGTGAAAGATAACGTCGTTTTTCTGATTCAAAAAGTGTTTAATTCTGTTAACTTCTCAATTGTTACTTATAAACAGAAACCACAAATGAAAAAAAACAGTTTGAATAAACAAATACATGTAATATCTAATTCATTTTTGATCACACAACACTTTTAAGAGTACCGATGATATTCGGGCATTGCCATCTTTGCAATTACGCTAACACTCCCTTTAACATTTTATTTTAACGCAAATATATGACCAATCTATTTATATTTCCTTAGCTTCAGTTCATTTTGATAGAATCATGGAACTATTGCTCTTTACACTAAACTTAAATTGTAAATTTGTAGTTCTTATCATAACATTAATAACATTATATATAAATTATAAGATATTACCCCGTTTTAAATTAATTCAAATTTTTAAATTAAATTATCTGGATAAAAAAACATAATCTATAATAAATCCAAAATTAAATTTAATTAAACTTTTCTTTGCAATTCCCTAAGGATTCAATCAACTAAACAAACAAGAATGCCCTTTCCTCTTTTATATACATTATGTTTTATGTTAAATTTTCATTCTCTCTGGCTTTAAGCAATAAAAAGCCAGAACCCCCCCCCCCCTAATATTTATATATATCATGGCAGCTGAGCTTTAAGGTTGTAGGGAGCGGAGGAGGTTGATTTCATTTTTAGTTTATGCATTGAAACAAATGTAAATTATTGGTATGAAGCCTAAATTCAATGCCGCCCCCCCCCCCCCGACTCGGCCAAACCCTTTCCCCTCCCCAATATATCTGAGCTGTATCTTTGTTTAAACAATATGTTTTATTTCTAGTGTTTCAAAGTTTACCAAACCAAGGGGTTTATTGTTCTTGTCCTTTCATAAAACAAACTTTAATCCTTTACACAGCCTTTGTTGTACACAGTGAGAGCCATAAAACTGTGGAATAGGAAGGTGACTCTAAACTCAGTTATGATTTAAAATAGTCGAATGATCATGAAACACAGCAATTGTGCAATTGTATTTAGATTCATTTGACGTAACAAGCTGATTTTCAAGTTTTTTGGTAAAAAGATGTTCTTCAACAACATCAAATGCACATCAGCGTCATCTTCCTATTCCACACTTTTATGGGTCTTACTGAAGCTTCAGAGGGATATTTTACCAAAAAACGGATTAACATAGAAAGGATCCTTTTAAACCCATAATACCCTTGTTTTGTGTAACGGAAATGAGTTTTTGTCACAAGCACTGATTCTTTAATTCCTTTATCTTTGCAACCCAATGTCGTATAAAACCTTTAGATATATAAAGCTATTAAATTTTAAATATCAAAGGTTTACACCATCGGGTTGCCAAGATATAGTAATTAGAAAATCGAAGTTTGTGGCAAAGACTCAATTCCTTTCGTTGGATTTCGTGAATATTTTGTGTGTAAACTATTTGTTTATCTTACCTATCGAAATGATGATAGTAAATGTGTACAAACACTCGATACAGTCGACGGAATATTCTTGAAATAACATCCTGGATTCTACTTATTTTCAAACGTGCTTTTTAAAAATTCATTCATGTTATTTTATCAAAAATAATAACTCTTTATTTCTATATTTAACTAGAAAATTTAAGATTAGATAATACGATTTAAAAACTAAACAGCTTTAAAGAGAATATTTCCGAAAATAGTTTAAGTTTGAAAAAAGTCCTTGAAATTTTTCGGAAAAGGGACATCGTCACAGGAGGGAAACACTTGCTCGTCGTTAATTATATCATCAACCCATTCTCAAATAGTTTATCATTTATTTTTTGTTTAAACAAATGTGAGGAATTAAATGCATTCTGAACAAGAGTTTTCGTGTTACAACCACATTTTAAAAAATGTTCCAACAAAAAAGTCCCAAATGTAAAGCAACATTTTTTATTTATTTTTCTAAAAAGTGATGATACTGGAAAGATTAAAATGTATAAAAACATAATATTGAACGGAAACATTCTAAAAAATATAATTTATCGCAAGAAGAACTTACTGTTCAGTATTACAAGGGTCTAAACTATTATTTTGTTAACACTAAGGTGGAGCCCTACCTTACTAAGTGGTTCTCCGAATCTTTCTGAATCTTTAAGCGCACTTTAGTGAAAACTGACTATTTACATGTTTCCCAAATTTTTCTAAAACTTTATTAGTAATTGTTTTAGACCATATACCAATTAATGTGATGATGTAACTTTTGAACAGGTTTATCATTGAATCCCACGAGGGGGTTTTAATTTCCATTGATTCTAATTTGTATGAGAGTAAATGACATTCCTTTATAAAAAATAACAAATTATTTTTATTATTTATTATTATTTTTAAAAGGGGCGGGATCAAATGAAAATTGTTGCATACCAAAAATTAAAAACCAGCTTTTTATAAAGGAATGACTATTTACATGATTTCCAATTTTTTCTGAAACTTTGATAGTAATTGTTTTAGACCATATACCAATTAATGTGATGATGTAATCTGGGGCAGTCATTTGAACAGGTTTCTTGTTTCTTTTATCGTCCTTGAAAATGATTTTTGTTTTGAAATTTTGAATATTCTATTTTGCTTTTTTTTTGTATCGATGAATTCGATGAATTTAAAGGTTCTGTAATTAATATTTAAATTTCTAGGGTTTTAGGTCGCTACGTCCCCCCTTTCCTCACAACTATTTTAGTTTTTGCTCTGAAAGTCGGCATTTTGAATAATTCTTAAATTTTCGCGGAATTTTTAGTTTTCAATTAGAATATTTTCAAAAAATTATGATTTTTAATTTTGCTTAAGCAAAGTTTTTAACTTCGATGGTTCAGAAACCCTCCTAGGGGTCATGTGAAATGCCAAAAAAATTGGGCTCGATCGGTTCAGCCGTTTAGACGGTTATTGTTTACAAACGGACAGGCAGACAGACAAATTGAAATTTCAATAAAAATAAGATAATAAGATAAGATAAGATACATATATATAATATAAAAGTGACCTAACATTTGTACAGTAACGTGTATGATTCACAACGGTACCCCCTTTAAACCTTGTGTAGCATGTGTGAATTGGACACATACTACACTAGAAATGAAGGGTCACTAGAAATTGTGTCCACAGTCCCTTTAAATAAAATATTGCTTAAATCTACTCTTTAAAAAGATCAAACAATATCATCCTGGATAAGAATTCAAGCTTTGCAAAATAAAATAAAAATAAAAATTTAAAAATCATTAAGTTTGTTTACATCATCAAACAAAAATGCCTAGATTTTTTTCTGAATTTGGGTAGATTTTACTTTAAGAAATCAGAAAAGAAAAAGACAATATACAGAAACCACATCAAATATTTTTCTTTAAAAAAAATATTTGTTTCTACAGAACTACCTTTTATGAAACCGGGTTCCCGATACTGGGTTTTATTATGATAGTCTCACTAAAGTTTAGGGCTCTGTACATCAACTACATGTCATTGTACACATGTACATATGCTTTAAGGAATTGTCGTTATAATTTTCAGTGTCACTCTATTTAAAAAGGACCATGGCCTATTCACAATATAACCTTGTAAACCTTAATCTGATCAATAATGTGGAATATCGTCGTGTTTAGGATCTATGATTAAGAGTTTAATGTTCACAATTTCTTCAATTTTTTCGTAAACCCCCACAAGTAAATAAATCAACTTGTGGAAAGAAGAACAGTGATTACACCATGATCCTAGTTCATAAATAGATTGATAGGGTCATTATAAATTACGTAATCAGTCCCTTTAAATTCACCCTAATGTGTGTCTTTAAGAGTAATAAGTTAAAACATAAAAATATGAATATAAATCGAAATTGATATTTCCCAAAACCAATCACTCTACAGGTCTATTTATGTTATTTTTTTAATAAAGATTTTTTTCCCCAGGACATGATCGGGTTGTTACGATCAAATCTCGGAATTTTTCTATTGGGAAAGTTTGGTGTTGTATGGGTTTACATTAATTTGCCATGGATTATAATCCGGCAGCACATTCATCCATCCACGCTTCATTCATCCTGAGAAGAGGGTTGACAAGATTCCAGCTGCCTAAGGGCTTCTTAGGCCTAAGAATAATAGAGTGTAGGAATTCTTTTGATATACAGGAATGAGGCCCGCGGGTGCCTTACAGACAGGAAACATCACACTCATTGCTCCCTAACATCTGTAAGCCCGGATTGGATACCTATAGCTGGCAACCATAGACTCTCCCTGCTTGTCAACCTTTCCTCTCTTCATCATCATTCACTGGGATCAATCAATTTAAAACTTATTTTTTGTTGAGTAGAAAGCACGCCCCCTTTCGCTGCGAGAGTTGTTGATAGCCGCCCCTCTGTCCTCTTAACATTCGTCAGGTGGTCATAGCTGTCAGATATTATTGAAACCAAAGGTTTGTGTGGAGTACGGGAATCGAACCCGTGAACACCAGTCTGGACGCCAATTCAGTTACTGACTGTTGACAAGTGTGCCTAACTTCAGTGATCTAACGAGAAATGGTGTCACACCCCATTATTTATGTTATTAGTGCATGCAGCTTTATAATTGTATCATAAAGACGCAGGAATATTTTCCTAAGATTTTACAGATTTCCTTCATAATTGCATACCTGCCATAAATATTCATATTTGGGACCACCAGACATTTTAGGACAGCTTTCTTCAGAACATGCCCTGTGAGAAAACCAATTATGTCTTATAGGGACAAGAGTTAATTCCAACTACATTGTCCTTCTAAAATTACTAGAATAATACAGAGAAACATACAACAAAATATCGGAAGCTGGATTTTACTCGGTGTATAGTACATATAACCTCTTACTTTGTTTTGTAAACATCAGATTCCTCCACAACAGTACTGTACAACAGTTTTATTCTAAACAAACAGAATTGTGTTCAACAGCTTTTGAAATGTATTGCAAATTTGGAACGTTTCGAAGACGACAAAAGTTTGTAAAAAATATTCTTTTTCAGGAAAAAATATTAATTCGAGTAATTTTATTTTGTTGCATTAAAGAGACTGTAAAGGAAAAATGAAAGAGTGTATAGGATAAAACCAGAGAATCTCAGGTTTTGAACGATACATATAAGACATCTATCTGATGTTTCTGTCTCGAGAAATTGATATAAAACGGTGTCAAAATTATACCAAAAAGGACATATGTCAGATTTTGAATAAAAGTTGTAGCATTAAACAGATCATATTCAACAATCTGAAAACAACTATATCTCACAGCAACCTCAAAATCTCAGGTTTGCTCCTGTTATAATTATTTAATTCTTATTTTTCATTTTTTATAATTGATAATATTATTACATTTAATCCGTATAGTTCGTATTACGTCACCAGTACTTCAGTCAATGGTAGTTCAGTATACTGGTCACGTGATTTCCGTCTGTACCACGTGACAACGATACTGCACTGTCATTAGCTAAAATGATTGTGACTTAATACGGACTATACGGATTATATGTAATAATATTATCATTATATATGTATCATTCTACGCCTGAGATTCTCAGGTTTTATTCTATACCCCCTTTCTTTTTTCCTTTACTGTCCCTTTAATACGGACTATACGGATTATATGTAATAATATTATCAATATATATTTATCATTCTACGCCTGAGATTCTCAGGTTTTATCCTATACCCCCTTTCTTTTCCAATAATAATTGGAATGGATGTGATATATTCAACTCTACATTTTCTATTATTAATATTACAGAATTAATTATAATAATTGAATGAAAACAGCTTTATGATTGATAATATTTTTGTAATTTTCTTTTTACGTCATCATTAAGTATAATTGATACCTTTTTCATGAAAATTATCTTTCTTTGCTCTTTTATGTTTAAACATGAATTTAACATTTATTACACTTTAAAAATTTCAAAACTATTATTTTTTACCTGTTATAGAAATCAACTAGATTGGTTGCTAGAAAATCATTTAAATCCTCGTTAGGGGGCAATCTTACCAAATCCTAGATTGTACTTTTTTAAATATTTGAAATATTTTAGGATTGACTAAATTTGAAAATAATTAATTGTAAAAAGTTTTAAAATGTTTTTTTTTGGTAATTTTTACCTTTACATTAACCCCCGCATCTGCATTTGTTGTTGAATGTTTATATAAACTGTATCTATGACTTCCTCGTTCATATCTGAACACACCTTCGTCTTATTATGAACATATCGTTATATAAAAAACATATCGTTTTGTGAACAAACACTTTTGTTTTATTATGAACATATCGTTTTTTTTAAATATATCGTTTTATGAACAAACTTATCGTTTTGTGAACAAACATATCGTTTTGTAAACATGCATATCATATTCTGAACAAACATATCATTTTTTTAAAAAACATATCCTTTTTTAACAAAAATATCGTTAAGTATCTATAAAAACATATCGTTTTATGAACAAACATATTGTTTTGAGAACAAATATCGTTTTTTAACAAACATATCATTTTGCCAACTATCGTTAAGTATCTAAATAAACATTGTTTTATGAAAAAACCTATTGTTTTATGAACAAACATATCGTTTTATGAACAAAAATATCGTTATAATAACAAACATATCATTTTGTGAACTATCGTTAAGTATCTTAATAAACATTGTTTTATGAACAAACATATTGTTTTTGAACAAACAAATCGTTTTATGATCAAACCTCCGTTGTTGAACAAACATATAGCTAAGTAAATAAACATTTGTTGTGTTTTGACCACAAATATCGTCTTCTGAAATCTAAAGAGTTTCCTATCGCTGACAAGTACGTCATTGAGTGAGCAGTTATCAAAAAAGTAACAAAAATGTTTTATTCTTAAAAATCTAATTTACTTTGTCTAATAATAGCAGCAATTTATAGTGAAAAATAATTTATTTTTGTAATAGATTTCCTGTAAAAATATAAGGTTAATACCTTTTTTTAACTTTGGATGTAGCAGCATCAGATTTTGAGAGCATAAATGCAACCTTCTTCATTTTTATTATTATAAATATAATATCTAAAGAGAGCACAATTTTGCATAGGAACAGAGTGATCGTCTACTCAATCTTTTTGCGATCATTTTCCTACTCGATTCGGTAAATAAATCCACGAGTCATGCTTTGGAATTGGATAAATGAATAAAAAAATTGTTTAATAAGATTTAGTAAGATTTTGATTCATTTGTGACGCTCTTTAGAACAAAACCTGAGAACTAACTTGAACAAACTAACTTAAAGGGAGTGAACGGCTAGGTAAGGTAATTGAATTGAGT
The DNA here is from genome assembly GCF_000591075.1 of Eurytemora carolleeae. NCBI lineage: Eukaryota > Metazoa > Arthropoda > Copepoda > Calanoida > Temoridae > Eurytemora > Eurytemora carolleeae. Next base: position 24,780 of record NW_019397719.1, on the reverse strand, counting down.
ATGCAGTGCTGTCGAAAACTTCTTTAGAATTCATTTGAGACATATTTCACTTTTTAAAGATCTGTAAATCCTGAGTTTGAGCGCAAATTCGACGTTCAAAACTCCTGATTGGGGGGTGGATACGCTTTCAGAATTAGTTTTTTTTAAATTATTAAATAACGACAACGAAAAATAAAGTAAAAATTATACAGTAATCTACTTAGATGACTAATAGGAACATATTTCAAAAAAGAAATTTGTCAATAAATTAATGCTAAAATCGATTATTTCGTTTTCATTATTATATTGAATTTCTAATTTTCTTTGAATTTATTCGCAGATTTCTTCAAATTCTTTAACTGTCGTCTTTTCAATAATAATTATAGAAAATCTGCGAAGATCTTTGTGAATATCGTGAAACTAGAATAATGAGATAATAGAAACTAATAATTGAACAAGATTACTTATTTTCGATGATAAGATTAATTTTTATTTTCTCAAAATGTTCCTAAACATGACGTCTGTAATTTATTGTAGAATATTTTTACATTTCGACGTTGCTAATTCTGAAAGCGTATCCACCCCCAAATCAGGAGTTTTGAACGTCGAATTTGAGCTCAAACTCAGGATATACAGACTTTTGAAAAGTGAAATATGTCTCAAATGAATCCTAAAGAAGTTTTCCACAACACTGCATACTCAGTTCAACTACCTTATATAGCCGGTCACTCCCTTTAAACTAATAACTAAGATAAAACTGATTAAAGAAGAGCCGAAGTTCAAAGCACCAAAATTAACCTGAACTAAATAAATGAAATGTTTAAATGTTTATAAACGAAGTTTACTGCTAGAACTAGGAAGTATTATAGATTTGATAACAAGCAGAACTTTCCACGTTCTATAATTTTATGATAACGATAATTATCTAGATTTTCATTTTTCATTTCATTAAATGTCAGTCAATTTGACTCCCCCTTGCACCCCCCGATCCCCAGGGGGGGGGGGGGTTTAACCCCTCAAAAAGTGTTTCAATGTGCTTTCTTCAGAGAAAATTAAAACAAATCCTAAACATTTTGTATTTTGCATTTATTTGCTGCCGACGATAAAACGTGAAATTTTTGTTTTCGTCATAGATTCGTCATTTTAAAGATAGAACAATGTTTAAATACATTTTGTATCCCAAACAACATTATCAAGGCGCATCAAAACAATAATACTTCAAATTCAAAGATCTTATTGAAAGAAGTTTTTCAAAAATCGCCGGGTTTTTTAACCTTTACTCACATTTTACGTATGATGTTCAATAATAAATTAAGTTGTTTAATATAAAATTAGATATGATTGAAATATGATCGTCGGAAATACCAATTTCTATGTTTCCAGACAAACTTGACTTAAAGAAATTTTTCCAAATTGACCCCTGAAATTAATAAAATGTCGATCATTTGAAAATCAAGAGGTTGAACTATTTCCCGCTGAATTCTACTTTAAAGAATATCTGCACTGTTAAAGGGAGTGACCGGCAATGTATGGTTAGTTGAACTGAGAATGTAGTATTGTGGAGACATTTTTTAGGATTCATTTAAGACATATAAAACTTTTAATGATGTATAATTACTGAGTTTGAGCATAAAGTCGACGTTCAAAATAAAAAAAAAATCTACAACAAACTAATTAGATGTTTAGGAACATATTTCTCAATTGACATTTTCTCAATAAATCAATGTTAGACTTAATTATTTCTTTTTCATCACTATATTGAATTTCTTATTCGTTGTGAATTTGTTCGCAGATTTCTTTATATTCTTCAAATGTGGTCTTTTCAATAAAAATTTCAGAAGACATTATAGAAACTTATAACTGAATAAGATTACTCATTTTCGGTGATAAAGTTTAATTTTTATTTTCTCAACCTGTTCCTAAACAACTAATTAATTTACTGTAGAATTTTTACTTCATTTTTCGTCGTTATTAACCCGATTCTCAAAATCAATCCTGCAAAATGAACAATCTATGAGGATTTTAACAATTGAAATTGCGCTCTTGCTGAACAAATATGCACCCTAAAAACGTCACATAGGTCTCAAATAAATCCAAATAAATCTCCACAATACTACATTCTCAGTTCAACTTCCATATATTGCCGGCTACTATCTTAAACAAAAAAGTGTTGTTTTATTTTTTTAAAAAATGTCATACTTTGAAGACTCTGTTGACATTTTTTACGGAAAGAGTGGAAAGAATTTTTGTACAACTTTTGAAGACCTAATATATATAGTTAATTGATAAACATTTTTACCGATGTAGTGCATGTAGTGTACGAAGTTATTATGAGGATTTGACAAATCTTTTACTTTAATTTATCTTAACCTAGGAAAAAAGTTCATTCTATCCTGACTCTGCGGAGCTAGAGCTCCTCATGTTCCCCTTATTATTGAGAAAATCAAACTTGCTTAATTGCAAAGTTGAAAGAATTTCAAAACATCTAAATCTCTGCAGAAAAAAGCTCAAGCTAAAATCAAATTGAAACTTGTTTTAGAACAATTTGTGGTTCATGCAAAACTTCTGATTGTCAGTATGTCAGTATACTATACTGCTATGTCTAATGTTTATTGCATTTTATTCAGAGATTTTGATCCGTCGCAACTGATTGACGAAATCATACGGTGGTTTGGTCCGATTAATCGATTCAAGTTTGACCCAAGCTACTATCATGCCCATTTCGACATATTTCCAACCTTTTCATATAATTAAAGCTTAACTGCCCATGTCCTTGATTCTAGATATATTGCGCCATTAAACCAGGAGAAAGCTTCAAAAATTACATACTGAATTCTCCTACAGTCACTTTTCTCCTCTGGCGGCAGTTTTGACCTTTGATTGGTCTAAAATCTGCCGCTGATCTGCCGTTGGTTCAGCAGGTGTGCGGGGAATTTGGCCTCTGACCACCGATCAGTTTAACCAGAGAAATGCAAAGGGAAACATGGGTGAAAATACGGCCAAAGGTATTTTCCCAAGGGCAGCATCCCTTTGGAATTTCCTAAGTGAAATTTTACTATTCATTATTTATTTCCCATTGGAAATTTCCCCAATTAAGTGTCAATTCGATCAGCTTAATTGGACACAAATAGATCATTTATTACAGTTTATTAAATTAGTAAATAAATGATCGTTTTGACAAATTAAACATGGAATATGTAAAATAGTTAAACACCAGGGAATCAGGTAATTAAAAACTGATCCATAGATTGCATCTTACGCAATAATATACAATTTCTCTACCCTCAACTAAACTTTCTGCACTCTGCAGTTCTCTGACCGAAGATAAAGTAGCTTTTAGTGGAGAGTGTATCAGACTTTTTAAATTTGTTTCTTCGCCCAAGCAAAATGTTCATAAAATATGTTGGCTAAAGTGAAAGAGAAAACAATATTACTTGATATTGTGTTTCTTCACAATCATATAAAATAAGGACAATTTTACAAAACTGCGTAGAAAGTTCTGAAATAATAAAATCACATCGAAAAAAAAATTGTGTTTTAACCATTAATGTCAAAAATACAGCGCTAAGTGATTTTTTTTTTCAAACTTTCAAAAATATTTTTTTGCTATTTGCACTGCAAACACGTCGCTAAGAGTTTGTCGCTAAGATATTTAGAGTTTACATAAAATATTTCTCAAAAAAATGTCCTTTTCTTAAAGAGGGCCTGTAAGCGTCATTTTAAGATGACCTCCAAGCAAAGATGACAATACCCGATTCACAGTGTCACCATTGAAACCTTTATCTGATCATTAAAGTGGAAGATATTGGCGTTTTCTGGGTTTAATAGTGTTTAATGCAAATAAATATTTGTTTTTCGTAACTATACAAATGCGTAAGTCACTTTGGTAGAAAAACCATAATTGAAAATAATCAGTTTTCAAAATTATAAAAATCGATATCTATTTCCATACTTGATCAGACAAAGCTTTTAAGGGTACCGTTGTAAATTGGGTGTAAATGATTGAACCCCAAAGTACGATAAAAACTTCCTGTAGGAATAATGTCTTGTTTTTCACCATACTTATATATATATATATATAAATCAATACTTATTAGATTAAACAGAAGGAAGGTATATGTGCAATAACACTGCAGTTAATATTAATCATATATCATAGTAATCAACCTTTATATTTTACAATATTCTAATTCCTCGTAAAATAAGCTTAAATTAAATCTGAAATGTGTATACATACGATTGCTCACCTAGACTCACATAGGAGGGGGATACACTACTTATATTATTATTATAGATTTATTTCGTACACAAAGGTAAAATGGTACAATATGATAAGACAAAAACAAGAATAAAGTATAATATATAAATATAGTTTCTAGTCGGACCATAAAAAGTTGATCATGGTTGCGATCTCATTATCATCAAAGTTGTTTAGAACAAATTATCTTCTTTAACTTTCAGTAATTCATGAAGAATGGGTAATTTTCTTTCTTGGTCTAAAGGAATATGATTGTATATCATATTTTATTTCACGCAAAATTTCGTTAGATTTCTAGATTGTACATTACAATCTTGTGCAATAGATTCAAGATTTTTACATAAAACAGTTCTTAAATCATGTTACTTAGATCTACTAAAAGTCGAATACATAGCTTATGACAATTTAATAAACTGGTCACAAATTGTACAAAACGAGTGCATAAAACTGTTTTAATATGAGGAACATTAGAAATGGGCTCAATGGGTAGATCAAATAAAATGCGAATAGCAATGTTCCATGAATTCAGAAGTTTTTGAACATCTCTACTGTATAAATCCCAGAGATTTGAGCCATAGAAATCACAAGTATATATATTATACAATTTTAACACTGTGGATGTATTAGCATAATGAAATTCTTGATTAAGAGAATGTATTTTAGAAATAGATTTACCACGTTTACAGCTAACATCTTTTGTCATAGAACCATTAGACTGCAGTGTGTTGCCCAGATGTTTAATTTCCGTTACATAAGGTAAGGGTAAATTATTTAAAAGTATCGGGCAAATATTATCAGTATTCATGAATATGAATATGATTGAGCTTCATACATACGACTCCATAACAGCTAATTTGACTAGGTCCAAATAATTGAAAAGCCGGGTCTCATTCGCCCAATGGAAGGTGAAAATGCGAAATCCTATGCCCTATAATTTTGATAATAAGCCTTTCGCTATGGACTTTTTGAAGACTTTTTGATACATTTTTAACCATGGTGGAAGTGCTAAAACGTATGTGGGGAGGGGCAATGAGTTTGGGAAGGAGTAATGGGGGGGGATTTTCCCTTTCGTTACTTACGAATATATATATATATATATATATATATATATATATATATTCGGAGTTCAGACCAAAAAAAAATGATATAGTATGAAAACTAATGAACTTTGGTCAAAAGTTTGATTAAGATTAAAATGTGCGTGCATGAAATCATTAAATATTAACTTATGGCGAAATACTTTTTTATTTGAATTAATATAAGTTTTAACTAACCAAAGCGATCGATATAGACGTTATTTCTCTGTTAGAATGCTAACCCTACAATTACGTTAAAACGTTAACCCGTTACAAATAATAAAACAGTAACCCTATGCAAATGTTAACACGTTAACCAGTTACAAATAATAAAGCAGTAACCCTATGCAAATGTTAAAACGTTAACCCTTTACTAATGTTAAAACGTTAACCCTTTACAAATGTTAAAACGTTAACCCTTTACAAATGTTAAAACGTTAACCCTATACAAATGTTAAATCGTCAACCCATTACAAAAGGTCTTATAAGCAATAAATGCGGAAGTCACTTTAGTAAAGAAGCCACAAATAAATAAACTGCTTTAATAAACAAAAACATGAATATCCAATTCCTACTTGATCAGGCAAAATTTGTAAGGGTACCGTTGTAAATCTGACCTTGCATCTTCTAACAAATATTAAAGTATGCGCTTTTTAAAACGCAAGTATCACATTATTGATTATTGACAATATTGAAGACGTTCATCAGAAATTGATTTAGATCTCCTTGCTATAATAAAATACAATTTGCCCCTTAAAACTATGATCATCATATGATAAGGATAATTTTGTGTGGTATTCTAATTTTAATTTTAATTTTAATCTAATTTTAAACATATGATTATTTGTTGGGACAATAATGATAATAACCAAAGAGAATATATTATGTATATAGTTTCAGCAGAAGTAAATATTTCCATTTACTGTTATAGCGCCGATATACGGATTCATAACTCTAATTGGATAATTAGATAGATAGAAAGATAGATGTTACCGCCATAATATTTCTATTGGTTCAGAATAGACAACAAACAGATGACTGAACCCTAATTGGATCAGGCGCTAATGGACTCGGCATACAGAAGTGCTATAGGGATTTGAAAATCAGTGCCAAAAACTCAATTCGTTTATTAGATTGGGCTGAAAGATCATTTTATAGAATGTTTGAATTAAAAAAAAAATAATCAGACATTTTATTCCCAATGAACAATTCTAAATGAGGGACAATCTGAAGAACGTGTACGACATACCTATGTGTGCATTATTAAGATAAGCTCATGTCTTTAAACTTCTTTAATTTTTGTCTGAATTTGTTTTTATTTTTGCATTCGTAAAAGTTTCCGTTTTCATCACAAAAATGTCATTTTATTTGTTCAATTATCAATACACATGATTAAGCATTGTTTTACTTGAATTTTACACTTCAAAGATTTGATAAAAAAGTGTTTATCAAAAATGCAAAAAATTAGTAATAAACGTGAATGTTTAATGGATTTTTCTATAAAAGCCAATTTTTCAGATGAATATGAAGTATAACTTACATTTTATTTTATAAAAGCTTCAGAGCTCTGATAAAGCTGTTTGAAGTGCAGTACAGTACAGCACTGCAGTACAGTAAAGACAACTGTACACGGCTTGTACAGCATAATGGACAGCTCCGACGAGGAAGAATTGACAAGGTACAACATTTTTTATAAAAATTTAAATAACATTTTTTTGTAATAATAGGCTTTTTGGGCGCTTCACACCGTCTTCTATTTTAAATTTTAATTCTTTTAGCATTTTCTTTTCGATAAACTAAAATATAAAAATTTGCGGATTTATAATTTTTTCGTGGATTCTAAAATTTTTACAAAAATCAAAATTTGGGCCTGATCGGTACAATTCTGTTTTGATGTTTATCAGTTAGAAGCAAACAGAACAATAAATAGACAACCAAAGTATAAATATTTATTGCGTTTTTGAGCACGGGCAACCGTAGTACATTTGTATATCTCCAGATTTCTCAATAGGGCAAAACTTTTGATTGGGATGAAGCCTAGCTTTGTAGTTGAACTCGTTATCTAAGGTCTCCACCAAAATGGGGAAATGACGAAAGATTTGGTTCGTTTGAAACCCTAAGTTTAAGGGGCATTTATTCCATTTAAACATTATGGAGCTACAGAATATGTAAATAGCACCTTAAAATATGTTTGATAATATGCTGCATTCACAAAATGCATTTGTCTAATAAAAGTGGGAAATATTATATTACTTTAAATCTAAAAAAACACAAATTTAAAAAAAAAAAAAATTTTATTCTAGTTTATCCTGGCTGCACAATCTAAATCTGCTCCCAGCGGAAACCAGTTCTAATTTAAGAACTAGTTTCCAACCTAACCAACCCAACCAATCCAACCATTCAAACCTGCAATCCAACCATTCAGACCAATCCAACCATTCAAACCAATCCAACCATTCAAACCAATCCAACCATTCCAATCAATCCAACCAAATCAACCATCCCAACCAACAAGCCTGCTCTAGGTCCCCCAAAACTACTGAAGGTTTCATTAGCTCCGAAATAAACCCAGTTTCCAGTTTCCTAAACTGTGAATCAGTCAGATTAAATTCTTCCATTAGTAAATCAGATCAGAGCAACCTTACTTCAGGCAAGAAATATTCAAAGTTAATTACATGGAAGTATAGAACTAAGGAGAGAAGTTGATTACATGGAAGTATAGAACTAATGAGAGAAGTTGATTACATGGAAGTATAGAACTAATGAGAGAAGTTGATTACATGGAAGTATAGAACTAAGGAGAGAAGTTAATTACATGGAAGTATAGAACTAAGGAGAGAAGTTGATTACTTGGAAGTACAGAACTAAGGAGAGAAGTTAATTACATGGAAGTATAGAACTANTAGGTGTCCTGTTCAATACAACAAGTGTTGATGCTAGATTCTAAATAGTTGTTAACTCTAGGTGTCCTGTTCAATACAACAAGTGTTGATGCTAGATTCTAAATAGTTGTTAACTCTAGGTGTCCTGTTCAATACAACTAGTGTTGATGCTAGAACTCAAAACCCTGCAATCAACCTTGGTAATTTCGATGCAGTAAGCAAGATTAAAACTGAATCTGATCTTGATCTTGATCTTAATCTTGATCTTGATCTTGATCTGGAACCTGCAGAGAATCATGAGACTGAAAAAGATCAGGTTTGTCTAAGATGGCTGGGAGCTGGGATGTCGAAAACATAAAAGATTTTTATAGACTTATATTTTTTGTACAATTGAAAAAAAGACATTTCTATTTGAAAATAAATAAATTTTACGCAAATTTAAAAGTCAAAACTAAATCATGAAAATACAACTTGAAGGCTATTAGAATTTTTATTTAATTTCAAAAGGGTGTCCCGAAAAACATAGGGATTGCGTGAAGAATTCGAGATCGTCATTGTTAAGAATTAGCAGTGAAATAACTGATTTCAAAATACATCTTATTTTGTTGGTGTTACAAATATCAAAATCAAAAAACATTTTAAAAAAGACGATCTCAAAATCGTTATTCTTTTCTAATTTTTATTGGGACACCCTGTATCATTATCTTTGTTGTAGACTGACCAACTAGTTTGCGATCTTCTAAAGAAGAAATTCCAAATCCAGCATAAAACTTCTATTTGGAAGCTTTGCCAACACTTCCAAATTCTTAAACAGGTTGCAGCAGCTCACTAACATTTTCATGTAAAAGTTGCGGGAAATTTGATTTTGCGTAATTTCTGCCAATTCCGAATATTTTTGCTTATATATGGGCTAAATCTTGTCCTTATCTGAAAACATTAAAGATGATTTCTTCACGAACATGTTTAACATTTATTTTTAAATTTTCACTCTCTGTCTCAAAATCAGATTTTCACTTCAGACTTAAGAACATAATATTTAATTTAAGAATTTACGACATAAAAAATAACATATATTGCGTCCAAAAACATGTTTTTACAAAAACTCAAATCCTGGCATCATCATCATTTATAATGCTTTTTACCAAAATGGATTCCTGGAAAAAGATTTAATATTTTTTCCACCAAATCAAAGATAATTCCAAAATGATAATAATTTTCATGAATATATTTCCCAGTACGATTTGAACACGGAGGTTCTGAGAAAGCCCCCCTACTCCTACGCAGCCCTGATCTGCCTAGCCATGATAAACTCACCTGAGAGAAAGATGACCCTCGCGGAGATTTACAGGTTCTAAATTCAGGGTACTCAACGCCTCTTAATAAGAAAAGGAAAAACGCTCAGTCTGAAACAAAAAATAATTAGAATTTGTAAACCATAACTTTGCTTTTAAACCCTGGGCAACAAATAGTAAATTAAACCTAAGGGTTACTCTCAAAGAGAATTTAGCCAATCCCTCGGTAAGAATTTTGTCAGTCATTTCAGCCTGAAAGGGAGTTCAAAGTGTACAAATCATGTAAATGTTCACAAATTATATGCAGTAGAGTACATTAATATAGTATGTTCCCTAGACTATTCATTTCAATTTCGAATTTTTTAAAGATGTTAAATAAACTTTATAATGAATTAGGTGAATAAAAAACATCATTTTATTTAAAGTTATAAGGGTAAATCATCGTTTGTAAAGTGAAAGGCATAGAGTCTATGTGAAATGATAATTGGTCAATTATAAAACCAGCCTATTTCATAATTTTGTTTTCTTTTAATATTAATTTTAGATTTTCTATAAAATGATGTTCCAGGGCCCAAAAGGTTATATAGCACAAATATGTGAAGTACACCTGCAGTATGGAAACAGTACAACAAAATGGCCGTTTTACACTTTTTTCTAGTAAATTCCCCTCTAATATATATTCTATTATCGTTGGTTACTCTGGATCTGGCGACTCTTCAAATTCGGTCAAAATAGTTGAGCCGTAATTTTCACAACTGAGTGGGCTAAAGATTTTCGTTCTAATTATTTCTTAGATTAGATGTAAGAAAAGTATAACACGTCAGTGTAATGTGAAAGTAACATTTTAATCAAAAACTATTTTATTTTAAAATTGTTCGAATATTCAGCTATTATTTAAACCAAGTTCCATTATAATAATTTTTTACTTTTTGCTGTCATTATTTTTATAATTTAAACAACCAAGATTAATTACAGAATCTGACGAATAGACATTTTAAAATTTGCAGGTTGATGCATTTCTGCTTTTCATGTTCAAAGTTGAAAACTATTTTTTATTTTTTATTTTCTTGAATATTAAAATGAATATGCTTTAGTTGGATTCGGGAAACCTTTGCCTATTACCAAAATAGCAGTCCTGGTTGGCAGGTAAATATTTTTTTAAAGTTATTTTGGTAAAAAACGTTTTAAGATATTTTGGTTAACATGTTTATTGATGATATTTTAGAGAAAAAAATCTAAGATTCATTAATAAGAATATTTAGGTAACAATTTGTGATTTTTTAAAAATATTTTGGTAAATAAATGTTAGTGAAAGTTTGGTGAAAACAAATATGCTCTTATTTTGGTAAAAATTATATTTTAAAGGGCCTTTTGGGAATTTTCAAAACTAGACAAAATAATGGAAAATTATTGTTACGACTAATTACTCTTACGACTTTTGTCAACGTCCAATTATTAAAAGCAGAGTTATTGGACTTTAATTGGAATTTTAAAAAATCTTCTCCTTGATTCCTCTTCAAAAATAGAAGAGAAATGTAAAGCATGTAAGGTTTCAATCTATACCACGGTTGGATTTTAAGCAACCACAAAAAGGTTGTGCCAAATCCGCGAAACAGCGCGCAAAGGTGCGCCGGACTCGGAACTCATACTTTTGTCAATCCTTAAAGCAGAAAGTTTATCAGAAGGACGTTAAATATGTGGCTCTCAAACCCTTAATGTGGCTCGGAAAAAAATCTGTAGGCGGATTTGCTTTCTCCCTCTCAACCACGCAATAGCTCGAAAAATATTAGAAACAACTTTAATGAATCAAAATATTTCTAAATAATTTTGATCAATTATTTTGATGTTTTTCTTCCAAAAAATATGTTATTTTATCGTTATATATTTAGTTAGAAGAGATTAGCTACTTAAAAAATATAATCATTGAATGTGTTCAGAGTTATGAAATAACAATTCTCTCAAGATCAAAGATCAAGACTGCTACATATGAAAAGTTGCAACAATTTTTAAAACTGAGTCTAACTAATAATTATACTTTTTGTTGCAATCATACCATCTATATTTTATAGCATTTGTTTTAGCTTTAGTTTTCAACACGTAAGTGGGAACATTGTCATCAAATTCTGCGTGAAAGCTTAAAATCTTAAGATCACGGGGTCCTAGTTTCAATGTAAATTAAGACTTTTCAACTTTTGTTAATCTTTGGGTCGTTCGGTTCAGTCGTTACAGACAGATTAGCTGTGTCGACAGCCATGGTATCAAAAATTAAAAACTAGTTTTAAAGCTATAAAACCTGAAAACACTAAACAATGTGTAGATTTTCTTTAGTAAGAAAAAAAATATGACTAAAAATATAATTTAAAATTTTAGATGTTTGCTTGATGAGCTAAATCCTAATAAATGCGTGTAGAAAATTCTTACATTTATAAATTTAAGGAATGTTTATATTTCATTATTCATGGCGCCGAAACTCAAAATGTGCTAATCAAATAGTTTCAATGTAAACTTATATAAAAGTCAATACGAATCCAATATTCACCAGAACAGGAAATTTTAGAACCCTTCATGTCTGAGGTAGCCATGTGTTTTTATTGTTTCCTTAAAACTTAAGTTTCCTTGAACTTTTAAAAGGCTCCATCAGAATCTGAGACGTTTATCATCTTCATGAAATTTTATGCTTTTTTAAAGATTGTACAAAACTCATTCTTTGACATAAGATAGACAGATCGAATCAGATAATTTGAAATTTGTTCATATTTTTTGTCTTGTCATTGCAAAAAAAACGTACAAACTTGAAACATTATAATTACTCAGCTTCTCATGGTCCATGGAGCCTGAAAAAAAAAACGAGAAAAAATTGGTCAAAGTTAATAATTAATTCCCAAGAACATTTTTGCTTACAAAACATTCAGAGCGCAATCAGGGATATTTTGTAGACAAAATTGGTCGAGGGAACCCGTAGTAAAGTAAAATATTGAATTTCCCAAAAAAATTGTTGTACACCATTTGATCGTCTTTAAAATGAAAATGCGCGAATTTTTTCTCGAATAGCAGAACATGTGGTTATTTTACATAAATGTTCCAAGGGATGATAAGCAACTTAGCCGTTCTCTCTGTTGGGAGAATCATAGGTCGGTAATGTTGATCAAAAGGCGGTAAAATAATTTTTAAAAAAACTAGAAAAATGATTTAAAAATATACTTTCGTATCCTTTCCTGGAAAATTCTGACGTCTTTACAATCTTTATTAACTTTAAGATAAAAGTAGTTTCTACCGGTCACTTTCTTTTAAATTACACGTGCGTGTGTAAATTAAAAAAGAAAAGGAAATTTTTGATGAATTAGAATTAACGAGAACTATATTAATAAATAATAATGTCTTACTTTAATATTCAATAATCACAACTTTCCCCCTCTAAACAACAGAGAGGTCAATTAAATAGTACTTCTATCATAAAAGGGAGTGTTCGCGAAAAAAAAGTAGGGTGAATACGAAACAAAATCTGCATTCAGTATTTTTACTCTTTATAAGTGAAAAAATAACTTTAAAGAAAAGTTTCTATATTTTTTAGCTTTAGTTTTAAACTTTAAGCCTTCTTCGAAATATCCAAATACAGAAAAATAGGTTTTAAAATTTTAAATCTATTTGCAGCCAAAACTGGGGTTCTTTTATCGTTCTTGGCTGTGAAATAAAAACTAGAGGAATTACTGGTCGCAAGGCCTTACCACTTAATAATCTTGCCTTGCATTAAACCTCTTTTCTATAAGCACTTTGTTTGTCTGTCAGTCTGTCATTCTGTTTCAATAAACAGCTGAACCGATCCGGCCTAAAGGAATTAAGTCTTTGATTGCATAAACCCTGGTTTTCTAATCCCTATATCTTTGCAACCGTTGTAGACCTTAGATAGTTCAAACTATACATTTTTGTTGATCAAATAATCTAAGTTTGAAACATATAAGGTTCACATCATCATGTTGCAAAGATGTAGGTATTGTAAAATAAGAGTTTGTGACTTAAACTCAATTCCTTTGCAGCGGCAACTCACTGACCCCAGTTTTGTTATTATTTTTATCTTATTTATGTTTACTTATCATATTTTTCCAAAAATAAGTCTAGTCTTCATTTTATTTTACCATGTCAAGTTTATATCTGAATAATTAATGAAATAATGATTCAAGTATTGACCAAAGCGTTGAGGTTAAACCTTAGGTTATTAATTATTCATATGTTCATTCCTTCTTTCTTTCTTTCTTTCCATATATCTATCTATATATATCTATCTACATATCTATCTATATCTATCTATCTATCTATCTATCTATCTATATAATATATCTATCTATCTATTAATATATCTGTCTATCTCTATATATATATATATCTATCTGTCTATCTATCTGTCTATCTATCTACATATATATTTATCTATCTATATATATCTATATAATATATCTATCTATATATATATATCTATAGAATATATCTGTCTGTCTATCTATCCAAAAATCTATTTACGCTAAATTGTCTTATATATGTTCTCAGACATTTTTTCTCTTTAAAAATATGAAAAGTGAATACCAAGGATGCAAAAAAATAGTACATTTTTAAGAAAAAAGATAATTTGATAATTGTTAATTTTTCAGAAAAGAAAAAATGTGTTTACCTTAATTATCAAACACTTTTATATATAAAAGCTTATCTGCGTCAAATAATTTTCCTTATTCTTTCTTTCTCATGTTTGTTATTTTCGTTCTGACTTAAATGTTCCCTTACATTATTACATATTATGATATTGTCTCCCTTCCCCTTCCTACCCTTAATCATAATGTTCACATATATAAATTATTAAAAATAAAGAACTTGAATAACTTTTGATCGATTGGATGCAGGTACAAGATTGTCATTCAAATTTCTAATGCTATAGGCTCATCTTCAATTTCAACTCTCAATTGTTGCTTTTTAATCGATTTTTTTTTCGTGAATTTAGAAAAAGCTAATTATTTTACGGTACATTTTTTTCAATTCTAACCACTCATAACCCTTGCGCGCAAAGCAGGGATCAAATACATGTATTTTAATTATCGTCTGTTCTATTTTTAAAACGTCTTGACTATTAAATGTCCAATCCAAGAAACGTCCTATCTATGAAATGTCCTATCTGTTAAATGTAATATCTACTTCCTGTCTTTGAAATTTACTATAGATAAAATGTCATGTCTATAAAATGTCAAGTCTATGAATTTTCATGTCTATGAAATGACATGTCTGTAAAATGTCATGACTATGAAACGTTCTGTCTATGTGAAATGTGAAATGTTCTTCTATAAAATTCAATGAAGCATCCTGTCTATGAAATGCCCTATGATAGGGTTTCCATTCGCAAAACTTTTGCGCAATTTTTGCGAAAGAAAGCGCAAATTTTTGCTTTCGTTGCGCTACATTTTTTCGCGAAAAAATATCACTTTGCGCAATCATTCGCAAACTTCATTTCGAGCAAAATTGCGCATTCCGCTTTTGCGTTATTTTGTTTTGCGCAATTTTTTTGGAACAAATTCTGATTAACAGGTTGAATAAAAGTGTAAATGGCATAAATTAGTTATCTATGAGATTGTACTCTTTTGCATATGATTGTAATGCCCAAAAAAGAACTCATTACTTGCCTAAAACTCTATTTCTGATGCATGATAGCACATTGCAAATCAAGATGTGCACGTTTCACAAAATTTGACATATCAAAGTTTAAAACCAAACAAAGATTCAGACATCTATAAAAATGTTTAACTTTCCCTTTAAAATTTATAAGTTATTAATTTTGGTAATTACAAGTAACCAATTGAGACTTAAGATCAGTATAATCATAATTTATTTGTATGTACATATTTGAATAAACCTTTTGTTGTTTAATTCTGTGCTGAAAATGTCAATTTTGGTTAATTTGCAACATGTTATGCATAAAATTTTACGTTTTGGGCAATACTTCCGGTTTTGCGCAAATTACGCAAAAAAAATTGTGCAAAAACGCACAAATCCCATTGCGCTTGATGCGCAAAAGTTTGTAACAAAAGAATTTGCGCAAAAAAATACGCAAATTTTGCGCAAAACAATATAGCCATTTTGTGGAAAACCTAATCTATGAAGTGTTTTTCTTTTCAATTATCTCAGGACCATAATATCGATTGAATAATTGTGATAAATATAATATAAAATATGAATATTTTAGAACTCCATCCGCCACAACCTTTCCTTGAACAAGTTCTTCATCAAGGTTCCCAAGGGACCGGAGGAGAAGGCAGGTAAAGGCGGATATTGGCAGATAGATCCTCAATACACAAAGTATACCAAGCCTCCGGAGGTTCTCCCGACCCCTCCGACCCAGAAAAATGTGAAACCTCCGTTCACAAAGAGAAAGTTTGCAAAGAATAAAGTAAAAATGAACTTCTATCAAGACAAGGTGGTTCAATCCAGCAGGGATAGAGTCTTCCATGGACCTATCATGCCAATATCAGGTAGATAAACAATTAGATTAAAGGGACTGTAGTCGGAATTTCAAGTAGCCCTCCTATTATAGAGTGGCATGCCCGATTAGCAACTGTACCCATAAACCTACATCTTGTCACCGCTCTACCTTAATAAAGTTTAGTCCTGATAATTAAAAAAAAAAAATTAGAGAGAAGATGGTGCATGATAACGCATGCATTCTTGATTAGACATACTTTAAGGGTATCATTGTAAATCGGAGATGCCTGCACTCTACAAGAGATTACTAATTTGTACTTGATCTTTATAATTCGAATAAGTTTTGTTTTGGAAATGCAATGGCTGGTTTGTGATTTTATTTATTATGCTGCGTATCTCATTCATCTTATTTTTAAATATTCAAGTTTTTTGCTTCCAGTTGGTTTTCTAGATATCTTAATGTGTTAATTTTATGATTTTTGTTATTATGATTTTATATATAACAAAGTTACATTTAGCGTAAACAAAGTTTTAATTTTTAATAATCAACAAAAATTAACTTCCTGTGATCTCGAAATTCCATTTCTAAAAACTAGTCCCTTATAACAGGAAAATACAAGCTCAACTCAATCAGCTGTTTAGTAAGGTCTACTCCACAATGTGCAATATTAAATATTTTCAATATATATAAAAACCAATATTAGTCGACATATTAGTTAACATTGTCTACCAATTATACTAATTGGCAGTATTCAAAGAATTGAACACAACTATTTACCTTTTATTATTTTGATATTGATTATTACTGACAACAATAATTTTGTTTATTTAAAGAGATGCTTAAAGTAAAATTAAAGGGGGTATAGGCTAAAGCCTAGAAATTTTAGTAGTTGATCGCAACCAATATTAGTTCTATCAGCTCCATATTTCAGGTATTTTACTTGGTAGAGACACCTAGTGGCCAAAGAAATGGTCGTCAAAAATACATCGTTTTATTTTAAAGAAAGCCTAAAATAAGAAAAATTATAACTTCTAAGAAGCGTGCCTAAAATATCTAGGCACCTCGGGGTTATAATAGTTTCCGATTAGTTCCGTATTTGCTTACTATGATCTATTTAAACTTTAATTTTTAAATAACTTGGACACAGTTTTATATCAATTTCTCGAGAATGGGACATAAGATAGAACTAATATTGATTGCGATCAGCTCCTACAATTTCTAGACTTTAGCCTTATACCCCCTTTCATTTTACCATAACAATCCCTTTAATTAATTTTTATTTTATAAGAAAAATCGTAATTTTTGTAATTAGAAATGTCATTAAGCCTCTTTTTTAAAATCAATAAGTTTTTCGGCCACAACTCGCGTTAACACAATCAGTTTAACCGTTAAGTATTTTCCAGCCAATTTTCAGCCAAAAACACAATTAGTTTAACTTATGAATATTTCAGCCACCGCTAGCGGTAATACAATAAGTTTAACCTATGATCTACCATCAGAAGAGAATCCATCCCGGTTCAGGAATATAACCCACATCATCAGAACCAATTCCAAGAGTATGAGAGACCCTTCCAACCTAGATTATCCAAATCCATTCAGAAGTATTTTAGCTGCACAGCACAATTCAAATCTGAGTCAGCCAACGCAATATTTTTCATCTTTTATCAACAACAATAACAACAACAATGAAGAGACTAAACCCCAAAGGTGTTTTATAAACCCTGGTCCAGCATTTTATTCTCAACAGGGACAGGATAGCTTTGACGAGGATGAAAGGGAAACAAAGCATTCTTTCTTCTTGGGACTAGAGACAATGAAACGGGAGTTTCCAAATTCTGGAAACAGTTGTTCACCAAATATTAAGAATTATGACGGTAAGGATCGATAAGTACTTTTAATATTAAACTAAAGGTAACATGCCCAGTCCTATGGCTAACATATATATATATATATATATATAGGGCTGGGCATGTTACAACTTTTCCTAGTCATTTCATTAACAGTTAGTTCAAACAGTAAAGAAAAATTTAAGGTAGCCATTAATTTTAAAGGTAAGAACGAAACGATAATTAACGTTAGATAATGATCTCCATATCATAAAAAATGTTAACAAAAAATTTTTAACAATCATTAATAGCTTCAGTCGTTAACGATCTATTACATTATTAACGGCATAAAGCGCCAAAAAAATTGTTAACGTTGCAGCCATAAAATTGTAAAAACAGAACTATTGTATTGACGCTACGTTCTTCAGTATAAGTCGTTTTTAACAATTTTCTCCTTATAGACCCAACAAATAGAAGTAAGATTAGTAGTGATTAAAAGCGATTATTTTTTGCCGTAAGCCTATACCCCCTTTCATTTTTCGCAAACACTCCCTTTAATATCAAAAAGGTAAACATTAGCTTTTGAAAAAGACAACAAATTTAATCATAAATGTTCTTTATACTTTCCCCTTTTAACTAAAGTACTTTTTCTAGAGCTGACAGATCTACAGAGCCCCCTTAGTCCTGCTGATATTAAAAATGGCATCAACCTGTATCCTTTCTTCTCTGCACCAATTCCTTCCGTGAATTCAAGAAGTTCCAGTGAGCTTTTAACATCAGCAACATACTCCCTTCCTTCCTCTTCAACCCAGTCAGTCAACTCAGGTCAATCCTTTTGTTTAACCAATACCGTTAGATCACAACAATCAACATGTTCCGTCCAGATGTTAAACTTACCGGCGTCCGAAGAAACAAATCAATTGATTAATGTGGATTCCAACTGCCCGGTGAATTCAGTACAAGTATATTGTACTCCAAAACTGACTAGCAGTACCCAACCTATAACTAATCAGGTTCTGTTTAATGACAAAAATCTACATTACAGTCTGACCAACATTGTTAATAAGGAAGACTCAAACGAATTCCAAGAACTTAGATCATCTCAAACATCAGACCAAACAGAGAGTCATGCCAATATATTGCCATTTAACCCTTCAAGTTGTACAGTTCAAGATGGCCAACTGTCCCTGCTGGTAACCTCTGATCAGCTGATGTCTGCAGATCAGCTGTTGTCAGAAAATCAACTGACGCCAGTGGATCAGCTGATGCAAGCAGAGCAGCTAACCTCAGACTATCAGCTGTTTAATTCAGAAGAGCAGATGCAGTCAGTAAATGATCCCGGCTCAGTAGAGCAACATGAATTTTCCAGGTAAATGAAATCAAAATGTAAGGTTTTTAAGAATAAATCTGTGAAATTTGAATTTTCATTAATTTTAAAAATGCTAATTTTAGATGTGTGAAGCAAGAAATGAACAGTATAGAAGAATCTCAGAATACTCAACTTGAAAATAACATTTCAGCAGAATCAATTTTTCGTCCCGGTGAGGAAGTTGGTGAAGAATCAACCAGCTCTATTCCCCACCTGGATTTGTATATCCGTCCTGAGAATAATGATTCTCCTAAAGCCACAGTAACCTTATCCAGTATTCCATCTCAGTATATTTTGAAAAA
Source organism: Eurytemora carolleeae (assembly GCF_000591075.1). Classification (NCBI taxonomy): domain Eukaryota; kingdom Metazoa; phylum Arthropoda; class Copepoda; order Calanoida; family Temoridae; genus Eurytemora; species Eurytemora carolleeae. The sequence goes on along the minus strand of NW_019397719.1, from coordinate 5,339 downwards.
TATCCAGACTATTTTATCCTGTCTTACTCCTCTACCATATCATATTATAGGTAAGTTTACATTATATAGAGTCGGATTGATCTAGAAATAACCAGTTTAACTACACATTGGTATTCACTAAAACCGACCTAAGGATATTTTTATCCAAGAGAAAGGTTCAAAGCTAATTTAATCTATTTTTTTCCTGCAATTGGAAGTTGATAGCAAAAAAAAAAATTTGTCCTACGATCGTGAGGGTATTTTTGAGCTATTTTTAATTCATAGTAAAGTTTTTTTAATTAAAATTTTTTTTGACGTTGCAATCCTTTTCAATTGTTAATATAAATTTCGTAGCTTCAATGACTTTGTCACATAGACATCGTATTGTCTCCTTTATTTCCAGTTTATATATATATATTATATATATGTGTGTGTATATATGTATTTATATTGTTTGATTATTTTAGAAAAAGAAGTAAAAGCTGGTTCTCCATTAAATCTGAGTTGTGATGAATCTTCTCTAAGTACTAATCAAACTTCTCCCCCTGTATTACCTAGTCCTTCCTCTTATCCTTCCAATCCATACACTCCGTCAGCAGCAGACATACCATCCCCTAGTACTCCTTGCTCTACATATAGCTCTACTCCATTATCTCCTACGCCATCAACTCCATTCCAGGTATATTCTACTCTATTCTTCGTGTGAGATTTTAATACAGGGTTACCCACAAAGAATGAGACTGTAAAGAAGACCGAAAACTCTTAAAATGTGACGATGCCAAGGTTAAATCTGTTTTTTTCTGCTTCAGATATAGTAATTTAAAGGCCTTTTATTAATGATTTGGCAAAGAAACAAACAAGTTTACAGTTGCAGGGAATCGTGAATATAAGGAAACACACAGTATAAATTCTGTACAATCCTCTCTGAAGTCTCATTCTTTTTGGGTAACCCTGAATTTACAGGGCCTGGCACGTTAGTATTGTTTCGTTCTAAAAAACTTCTTTTTAAGTTTTTTCTGATTTATTAAGGCAGTTTAACTTCCTTTTGGTATAATTTATTTCTCTATAAGGAAGTTCAGCATGTGTTTATATACAGTCCTCATGATATTGCATGAAGTACGCTGCTTAACAAGGACAGAAAAGTTCAGGTTTACGGTAGTAAGGTCATTTGAAAGTATGTTTTAGGCTGCCTTTAAAAGAAAAAAACCAGTTTTTAGAAAGTATATAGGGGGACAGTTTGTTTACATACAGTGAAGGAAGTGAAGAAAGTGAAACTGCCTTTTTAAATTATAATTATTTATAGTTAATTGTGCCAAGCAACAAGTAGCAATTCGTTTTCTTTCTAATACCTTCCAACAAAATGTCTACAATTGCAAAAAATTGCCTAATTTCTTTCTTTTAGGAAATGGATGACGACATCTCAGATAACGATATTTTGACTGGGTGCCTTGACCTTCCACTGTACTCTCCTGGTTGGAACAAATCCGCGAATCTGCAGCAGCTGAAATCCATCAATCAGCTGACTCATATCTCGGGAAGTACTCCCATTGGTCCAAGTATGGATAATTTTAATCTTCCACTTTTTGAGTCAACATTAGATTTTGAGACCATGATGGATTTTGATTTGTAACTTATTTGAAATTTATTGCAATTGTAAATTAAGGAAGTTTTTAATTCATATTTGTGATACTTTAGTTTTTATGTAATCTGAGTGTTACAATTCAATTTTACAATTACTTGTTTGTAAGCTATAAATCCTTTAATTATCAAAATTAATTACGAGGTTGGAGAGATGAAAATAAATCCTAACAAAAGTCTTCTCGTGTAAGTTTTTAAAGATAGAATTATCTTTTTAAATCCCACTTTTCTTTATTGTTTTTTATCTTATTCTAAAATGCAGAAAACCTCCCTATCAAACAAAAGGTCAAAATTATGAAAATACGTAAAATACAATTTTCTTTAAAAGACTAAATTGCTACCTGCATGTTTTCTCATGTGGGTTTATTACTGAACCCACTTTTTAAAAGGACTGTAAGCGTCATTTCAAGTGACCCTCTATGTAAAGATGACAATGCCTGTTTTCGAAGGTACCCTTAAAAAGTTTATCTGATCTTATATTTAAATAAGATTTCCTGGTTTTATTTTTTTATTTTTATTTCAATTTGCGGGTTCTTTTCGAAAGTGACTTGCGCATTCCTTGTTTATAAGAAACAATGGTTAAATTTTAAGAATTAAACACGTTGTTCGAGTTTTAAAAACGACGGTTTATTTTATATTTTTGATCCGATTAAGGTTTCAAGGGTATCGTTGTAAATTTGTTATTATCATCTATGCATGGAGGATCACTTTAAACTACACTTACAGTTTCTTTAAAAAAGTTTCAGTTTTAAACGACAAATTTTAGAAAGATGGTAAGAAAATTCTGATTTATTGACGATGCATTGTGTGCTAGTTTACAACATATTATGTATTAGTTCTTGTTTTAATTTAAACAATGTACAGTGTATACACCGTGCAGTGTAAACAGTATACACTGTACAGTGCATGTATACACTGTGCAGTGTAAACAATGTACACTGTACAGTGCATGTAAACACCGTGCAGTGTAAACAGTGTACACTATAACAGTGCATGTAAACACCGTGCAGTGTAAACAGTGTACACTGTACAGTGCATGTGTACACCGTGCAGTGTAAACAGTGTACACATATTGAGACGCAAACTTTAAAATATTGTCAACGAAAATTAATGTGTTAAAGAAAATTTAAATATTTACGAAATCCGTCCATACACTTTATTAGCTGCAACACAAATTTCTAAATATTTTATTTTTCCATTCGGAAAATGATAATCGCGATTTGCAACTACTTTGGCAAACAAAATGAAATCGTTAAAACAACACGAAAGGTGATTAGAACCCGGCCCCCTTGTTAATAGTACATTTAATATTGAAAAAATTACAAAAAATTTTTTTTGGAACATTTTGAGATCAAAACAAATAAGAATTTCCTGGATTTTCTTATTTTCATTGGCAAATTTACAAAGTTATGAAAGAAAAATATCTTGAAAATAAAACATTTTAATCACAGGGTCATATTAAATGTAGTTGACAATCTCTTTAAACCTTTTTTCGAAAATAATTTTCTTCCTTTTATTCTTCCAAACAAATTATTAATTGCGATTTATTTGAAATTATAGAATAGATTATTATATTATTTTTAGTGATAATTGTGATGTTTTATTTCAGTATTAGAAAGTATAACCTTTCATATCTTCTTTTTACAAAAAAAGTACTTTTGTATCAAAACAGAGCATATATATTCAGCATAGCAGTTCTGAATAGCTCTGTGTTTGTTTAAACTACGCAATTCACTTTTTTTGTAAACACAGATGTGATGTTTCTTTATTTGGTGGATCAGTAAATAGAAATATGAAATTACTCCGAAAAAAATAAAACATTTTTCGCTGAATTGTCTTTTAAAATTGTTCTCAAAAACTTTATATTTATAAAAATCATAATTGCTATTTTTCGCCGCCAAGTGTAGATATTTATCTATCTATCTTTACATCTATCTATCTATCTATCTATCTATCTATCTATCTATCTATCTATATTTCTATCTATTTATCTCTATTTCTATTTATATCTCTCTATCTATCTCTATTTATCGCTTTCAATCTCTATCTATTTCTTTTTCTATTTCTGTTTATCTCTCTATATCTACCTATCTATATATCTATCTTTCTATCTATCGTTCTGAACGTTTGCCTATCGATCGGCAAAGATATCTGTCTAGCTACTATTTTTCTACCTGTTTCTCTGTGTATGATATTGATTGTTTAAATCTGAAGATAATCATGTATTTAATACAGTGTTATTAACCAGTATTCCGATACATTTAACATATTATTTTGGGTTTAAAGTAATAATCATATAGATATTAGATCGAGTACATACAATTACATTATAGGATACAGGATACAGAATATGAATATAGGGATAAAAACACAAAATACCTATAGGGTGATATTTGTTAATGGTACAAAATGCTGCGCCTTTTGTCTCTGATTGGATGATTAAATTAAACACCTGGCTGGATTGGAAGCTATCAGAAAGTTGAAGCTATGGTGACAGATCTATGATAAATGTACATAATAAAGCTCTTCGCTGGCTGGTCAAACGGCTTGAACAAATTGGGTGAAATTTTTTAGGAAACCCATGGGTACCCGGGAGGTGACGTAGGGTTAAAACATTTGATTTTTTCAAAATTCGAGATTTCTAAACTTATTTTGCGAAGTATTTTTAAAGTTTCACGGCCAACGCTGGACACTTGAGCCAGTGGTACACAAATGAATTATCAAGTAAAATAAGTGGCGACAGAGAAATGAACCAATTATACACGACGATACAAGTGTCAAAAATAACTAGGAAAACGAGATTTTCTCACATTAGTTGACATGTTTTCCAAGTTTAAATAAAAAGTGTAAAAACAGAAAATAAAGAATACATTTAATGGCACTTATTTTAATGTTAGATAGGCACTTTACTCTGAAATCATCACTATTATTAATAATGTTTTCTGACACAAAAACTGAATTAACACTTGTGACGTCAAAATACAGTTGTACTGAGAGTGCATTCTACGTTGTCATCTATTGTACTAGAATCTATTTGGTGGGACATAGTACAGATCTATGGAACAGAATACAGTATGATACAAATTATATGGTACTTTACAGGGATAAAAGATACATAACACACATGAATATCTTGTGAATGAAGGATGCAAGATTCCAAATGAAATATATATAATATATATGTCGCCGTGCAGTGTAGTAAATGCCCTACTCCAGAAGGTTTATCAAACCCGTATCAATCCAGGTATAACCTTCCTTATTCTCAGGTATCTGTTTAACAAGATACAACTCAATCTTGAACTCAAGGTTCCACTCTCGTTGTCGCTAAACGAGGAAACAAATTACTCTTCTTGAACTGCAGGTTCTACAATAATACACTAGTCAATATCAATCCGGATACAACTCTATCTGTATCCTTTAGTACATATCACTCAGACAATACTAGATCTCTATAATACTCAATCGCTATCAATCCAGATAAGACGCTGTTGTATTCTTTAGTACGTATCACTCAGATATTACTAGCACCCTCAACTAAAACAGCATTATCTTTCGGTCAGGCAGAATAGGTGGGAGGAAATCCTGCCAGTACTAGTACAAAGTCATTTTCCGTTAGCTTGGCCTAGCGACCAAGTAGGGCAAGAAGTCGGGTTGGGACAATAAAGCACCAAGTCCCCTCCTATTTGGTCCAGAAAAGCCGGCACTTACCTGGTGTACTGGCA
>NW_019397718.1:46095-47543 GCF_000591075.1 Eurytemora carolleeae | reverse complement strand
TTTGTCTATCACCAAAAATGTTTTATAAAAACAAAAATTAAAAAAATATAAAATTCCTGTTTTCGAAATAAAACTTTGATTTTCTCTGCCTCTGGTTCATCAACAACTAAACAAATCTATGTCATGAAAACTATTCGTTAGTAGTAGGGTTTCCATTATTCTGGGGAAGAAATGTCCATTCTGGAAATGAAATGGAAATTTGTTCCGTAAAGAGGAATTTCGGGATAATTCCGGATCAAATGAAAACCAAAAACATAACATATCATAACGTAACATAACGTAACATAAACCATAAAAATTCCAGTTTCCATCTCGTAAACTAGATAAATTCCGGGTTACATAACATAAACCATAAAAATTCCAGTTTTCAAATCGTAAACTGGAATAATTCCGTTTTACGTTCCGTAAACCGGAAATATTTCCGGGTAACGTAACCATAAAAATTCCAGTTTACAAATAATAAACTGGAAAATTTCCATGTTACGTTACGTAAACTTGAATGACTTCCGTAAACCAGAAAAACTCAATTAGTTTGTTTTAGTGAAATATAAGACACGATTTACAGAACTTGAAGAAAAGGTTTTATATTAATTAAATTCATAATTGCAACGTCTTATTTGCGCTTAAATTCAGGAATTACAGATCTTTAAAAAGTTTAATATGTCTCAAATGAATCCGAAAGAAGTTTTTCACAACACTGCATACTCAGTTCAACTACCTTACATAGCCGGTCACTCCCTTTTAAAGACTATTCCACTTGAGGATTTAGCGACGTGTTTTGGTTCATTTTCAGGAAAAACGTTGATAAAACTTCCAAGATTTTAAAACCTTATCTTGATTAAGTTTGCTTTTTTTAAACTTTGCAATATCTCATTAAAAGAAAATGGAAAACGATCCAAAACCTATCGTTTTTGCATCGTTTTGCATCGTTTTTGAATCGTTTTTGCATCGTTTTGCATCGTTTTTGCATCGTTATTGGATCGGTTTTTGCAGCGTTTTTGCATCGTTATCGGATCGGTTTTTGCAGCGTTTTTGCAGCGTTTTTGCATCGTTTTGCAGCGTTTTTGCATCGTTTTGCATCGTTTTTGCAACTGTGGAATAATATATTAAATGTCGTCTTCCTACTCTACAGTTTTATAGGTTCCACTGTTTAGCTTACCAGGTGAAGGAGTACAGTTTAAATCCACGATGATATCCGCGTCCTCGCGATCCTGTTCAACAAATATCCATCATAAAACAAATTTGTCAAGCAGAAAACTCAGGAATAGGAAGTCGACTTTTAAACTCGTTTTATGCTTTTAAATAGTCTAGTGAGCATTAGACAGAGCAAATGTGCAGTGTAAACAGACCCATTTCATTTAATAATTGATTAAATAATTTACGAGTAGTAAAGATATTTGTTTTGCAAGAATGCACTTCAGTATTGCTTTAATGTCGTCTTCCTATTC
>NW_019397718.1:41637-45597 GCF_000591075.1 Eurytemora carolleeae | reverse complement strand
TTTGCTTTGTAACAACATCAAATACACTTAAGTATTGCTGTAAAGCCGTCTTCTTAATCTACTGTTTTCTGGTTATCACTGTAGTATTACGAGCAATTTACTTAAGTAAGAGGTCGCCTCGCTACCTGCTCACTGTATAGATAGGATCCAGCTAGTGTTAGATCACTATGTGAGGAGAAGATAAACTACCTGTTCACTGTATAGATAGGATCCAGCTAGTGTTAGATCACTATGTGAGGAGAAGATAAACTACCTGCTCACTGTATAGATAGGATCCAGCTAGTGTTAGATCACTATGTGAGGAGAAGATAGCGGAGGCTATTGAGAAACATTGGACACAAAACTCACAGTTTTCAACTGTAACCTGAGCAATCAATCAATAAATAAATCAATTAATAAACCATTTAATCAACCAATCAATCAACCAATTAATTATTTAATCAATTAATCAACCAATCAACCAGGAACATTAAAGAATAACCTCACAGTTTTTAATTGTCACCTGATCAATCAATCAATTAATCAATCAAGTTATCAACTCACCGATTACAATAATGATTTAATCAACCGGTCATTCAATCAACTGCAATTAATCATTTTATGATATTACTTTTTTAACAGTCTTTTTATTGAATACCTTGGACGAGCTTTGAGCAGACACTGAGCTTCCACTTTCTCCTAGAAATATAATTTTTGTACAGTGATATAAGGCGGAGGATTAAAAGCAGAACCGTACAGTGATATAAGGCGGAGGATTAAAAGCTGAACTGTACACATTTGTATAAGGTGGAGTAAATATTAGTACTGCACAATGATAAAAGATGGAGGACAGTGCAGTACCGAACAATGATATCAGATAGAACGAAAGACCATCGCTGTGCAATGATATAAGGTAGAGAAAATAGCAGTACTGTACATTTATATAAAGTAGAGGAAAGAGAAGTACTGTACAATGATATTAGGTAAAGGAAAGAGCAGTAATGTACAATGTTATTTTTAGGTAAAGGAAAGAGAATTACAGTACAATAATTTAAAACGGAGGAAAGTACTGTACAATGATTAAAAATGGCGGAAATAGAAGTACTGTACAATATTATAAGGCAGAGGAAAGATCAATACTGTACAATGATCTAAAGCGGGGGAAAAAGAAGTACTGTACAATATTTTAAGGCAGAGGAAAGATCAGTACTGTACAATGATCTAAAGCGGGGAAGAGAATTACAGTACAATAATTTAAAACGGAGGAAAGTACTGTACAATGATCTAAAGCGGGGGAAAAAGAAGTACTGTACAATATTTTAAGGCAGAGGAAAGATCAGTACTGTACAATGATCTAAAGCGGGGGAAAAAGAAGTACTGTACAATGTTATAAGGCAGAGGAAAGAGCTATACCAAGAAATGATAAAAAGGTGGAGACAAAAAGAGTATTACTCTACACTGTACATTAACATAAAATGGAGGAACGAGCAGTTTCAAGAAAAAGAAAGGATTAAAGGTAGACGAAATAGCAGTACTGTACAATAATGTCAGGTGGAGGAATAAGAGCAGTACCATACAATAATGTAAGGCGTAGGAAAGAGGAGTAACATACAAAGATATAAAGCAGAGGAAACAGAAATACTGTACAATAATAGAGGGTTAGAAAGGTGAGTATCATACAATGCAATGATGGAAGGTGGAGAAAAGAGCAGTACCGTACAATACAATGATATAATGTATAGGATAGATTAGTGACGTATGATGATATACAGGAGAGAATAGAGTAGTACTGAACAAGGATATAAGGAGTAGGAAAAAGCAGTACTTTACAATGATATCAGGCGTAGGAAAGAGCAATACCGTACAGTGATGTAAGGTGTAGAAAAGAGCAGTACCTTACAATCAAGAAAAATGCAAGGAAAGTTATTTCAGAGGTGTACGCATCTTTTGTACTGAAGTGTACTGTCTCTGGGCAACACAAGATGGATGTCACAGACTTAAATGGGATCCATCTTTCACATAAAAAATCAATGAAATATTATAGTCATTGGAAACTATTATGTAAATTATCAAAATTATCAAAATTAAATGCTTTTGTCATCCTTGGGTACTAAACAAACGATCTGATGCATTGATTCTTGTTTACAAATTCCGCCCAGAGGGAACTGGTTTCAATATGTACGTAGAGTAGACGCAACGGCAATTAACTTTCTGTGCATTATAACCTTGCTTACAATGATGTAAGGTAAGGTGTAGAGAAGAGCAGTACCTTACAATGATATAAGGAGGAGGAAAACTGTGTGAGAAAGCTCCACAAATTCGTGGATTTGCATAAATAGCGTCAATTCCTCGACCAACAAAAATACAATCCTAAAAAATATAAAGAATTTTTTTTTTTAAATTCTTAGTTACCGTACATAAAGGTACAGTAACAAAAGAACTGTAATTTTGTAATGTACAATCTAGATTTGTAATGTCCTAGCTGCTACACCAAAATTGTACTACTTGTAGTGTACTGTAATAATGTACTGCATTACCTCTATTTGTACTGTGCCAGTTGCCACACCAAAAATNTGTACAATCTAGATTTGTAATGTCCTAGCTGCTACACCAAAATTGTACTACTTGTAGTGTACTGTAATAATGTACTGCATTACCTCTATTTGTACTGTGCCAGCTGCCACACCAAAAATGTACGGTTTGTATTGTACTGCAAATATGTATTGTATTACCTCAATTTGTACTGTGCCAGCTGCCACACCAAAAAATGTTGTTTTCACCCGCAAACTATTTTCATTCCTCAAAGTAAATCTCTGAAAAATTAAGTATTTTAAAATTTTAAAAGATTTTAAAATGAAACTTTTATTTTTTACCTTAATTAAGATTGGTGTTTTGGAACTCGATGCAATTAGAAATGTTTCTGAAGTTACAACAAAAAAAAGATAAATTTCTTTTTGTAGCCTTGGTTGTGTAGATTTTAAACTGTAAATTGTTTATTGTCTACGTTATTGATTATAAAAAACAGGAATCTTGAAATTCGAATGACATAATAATAACGTTAAAAATCTCTTTTTAAAAATTAAATTTTTGTTTTGTTAATTTCATTAATTTTATAGTTGTCACATTTCCCTAATTTTGAGGAAAGTTCTAGATCAGTAAAAAGGTCTGGGTTACATCTGAATTAAATTGATACAAAAATATTGCCTGTACCTGTACCTGTACCTGTACCTGTACCTGTACCTGTACACTAGAACACATTGACCAGCCCCAGCCCCAAGAATAGAGACACTCTTCTCGTAAAGGAAATATGGCGCCGAATCTTCGGAGCCTTGCGAGGATACTTCATATACACCTGGACATAGTCATTGCAGTCTTTTATAATTATGTTGCGTTATTTCTATTCTTCAGATATCGTATTTAGTCTTTCTGATCCATTCTGAGTCATTCTGAGTCATTCTGAGTCATTCTGAGTCATTCTGAGTCATTCTGAGTCATTCTGAGTCATTCTGAGTCATTCTGAGTCATTCTGAGAATTCTGAAGTTGTTTTTACCTTTTTCCACAAATATCTTCCCTCCATTGTTCACGAGTCTGCCGATGAATTTAAAGCTAATATATGGGAAAAGAAACGGAGCTAATATATGGGAAAAGGAATGGAGCTAATATATGGGAAAAGGAACGGAGCTAATGTATGGGAAAAGGAACGGAGCTAATATATGGGAAAAGGAACGGCGCTAATATATGGGAAAAGGAATGGAGCTAATATATGGGAAAAGGAATGGAGCTTATATATGGGAAAAGGAACGGAGCTAATATATGGGAAAAGGAATGGAGCTAATATATGGGAAAATTAACGGAGCTAATATATGGGAAAAAGAACGGAGCTAATATATAGGAAAAGGAACGGGGCTAATATATGGGAAAAGGAACGGAGCTAATATATGGGAAAAGGAACGGGATTATTAGAGAAAACATTCACAAAA
>NW_019397718.1:35882-41119 GCF_000591075.1 Eurytemora carolleeae | reverse complement strand
ATCGTTTTTGCATCGTTTTGCATCGTTTTTGCATCGTTATTGGATCGGTTTTTGCAGCGTTTTTGCATCGTTTTTGCATCGTTATCGGATCTGTTTTTGCAGCGTTTTTGCAGCGTTTTTGCAGCGTTTTTAAAGCGTTTTTAAAGCGTTTTTGCATCGTTTTTGCAACTGTGGAATAATTTATTAAATGTCGTCTTCCGACTCTACAGTTTTATAGGTTCCACTGTTTAGCTTACCAGGTGAAGGAGTACAGTTTAAATCCACGATGATATCCGCGTCCTCGCGATCCTGTTCAACAAATATCCATCATAAAACAAATTTGTCAAGCAGAAAACTCAGTAATAGGAAGTCGACTTTTAAACTCGTTTTATGCTTTTAAATAGTATAGTGAGCATTAGACAGAGCAATGGTGCAGTGTAAACAGACCCATTTCATTTAATAATTGATTAAATAATTTACGAGCAGTAAAGATATTTGTTTTGCAAGAATGCACTTCAGTATTGCTTTAATGTCGTCTTCCTATTCCACAGTTTTCAGTTTATTACTGTACTTTTTCTGCAGTAACAACCATAACAGGTAAGAATAAAGGAATAGTGTTTTGTTCACAAACTTAAATTTTCTAACCCCTATATCTTTGCCTCCTCATTGTGTAAACCTTTTATATTCCAAACTTAGACTTTCTTAATCTAACCGAATTCATAGTTTGAAATATTGAAGGTCTGCGACATCGGGATGTAAAGATGTAGGCATTAAAAAGTTAGAACATTTGAATATTCCGAGCTGGGCCAACCATCGGGGTCCTAGTTTGGACTGTACCTCCAATTTACAATTACTAAAGCTGGAGAACTGTGTGATCAAGTTGAGGGGAGAAGGAAAAGTGACCAACATCAGAATATTGTTTTGGTAAAAAGTTAGAACATTTGAATATTCCGAGCTGGGCCAACCATCGGGGTCCTAGTTTGGACTGTACCTCCAATTTACAATTACTAAAGCGGCAGACCTGCCTCAGTATATTTAATAGCTTAAAGCTATTAATTATCTATTATTCATTATTTGTAATTATTCAATTAGAGAAAAATTTGTTTAAAATTAAGATATAATTTCCTTTATTATGTTTTCTTCTTCTTCTGCACTAGTATCTTGCAGAAACGAGTGGAATGCCTAAAATAAAAGAATTATGATATAATATAAAAAAAATTTCAAGAGCTGAAAACTTTAGAATGAGATATCCCTACTCCCGATTACTTAATCTGAGTATCCAATGGACACACTTTTGATTTTCTTCTTAACCCGTTCTTTCTTGGATATAGTAGAAAAAAATCAAAAACCGTTTTTTTTTTAATTTAAAGAGTCTCTCCCGTTTCCTTATATAATTCTAAATGGCGCGCAAAATTTCAAATTCATTGGTTTCATATATGCGACTCTGATTGGTTGAATTTTATACACTTTTCAGGATACAAGTACAAGATTAGATTAATCTCGATATTAAGAAAAAGAGAGGATCAAACATTAATCTCAATATTCACTATTCTAAAGTTTTCAGCTGTTGTATAATATAAATATGTAAATTGGAACTCTGGTTTTAGACCTTTTGATTTGGGTGACTGGGAATAAGGTTCAATTTAGGAGTTGAAAAGGTTCAAATCAGGGGTTGGAAAGGGTCAAATAAGGGATTGAAAAGGGTCAATTTAGGGGTTGAAAAGGTTCAATTTAGGGGTTAGAAAGGTTCAATTTAGGGGGTTGAAAAGGTTCAATTTAAGGGTTAGAAAGGTTCAATTTAGGGGTTGGAAAGGGTCAATTTATGGGTTAAAAAGGGTCAAATAAGGGATTGAAAAGGGTCAATTTAGGGGTTGAAAAGGTTCAATTTAGGAGTTTTCTTAAATGGCGCGCAAAATTTCAAATTTATCGGCTTCATATACGCGATTCTGATTGGTTGAATTTTACAAACTTTTTAGAATAAAAGTACAAGACTAGGTTAGTATCGATATTAAGAAAAAGAGAGGATCAAGCATTAATATCAATATCCAACATTCTAAAATTTTCAGCTCTGGTAATATATAAATATATTGATTGACCATTGATAAGAGTAAAGGGTAATACCGCTGACAAAAACGTAAATTGGAAATCTGTTTTTAGACCTTTGGATTTGGGTGGGAATAAGGTTCAATTTAGGGGTTTAAAAGGTTCAATTTAGGGGATACACTTAGGTTAACATAAAAGCTAACTTAGGGTTAATCTAAGGGTTTAATTGAGATCAATATAGGGGTATACTAAGGGAATTTCAAGGTGTAAAAACAGGCTTAATTTATGGGTTGAATTAGGTTCAATATAGGGATTGCACTAAGGTCAATTAAATTTATAAATTAGGGGAAATTTCAGGGTTCAAATAAATCTCACCTGGAAACAGACTGAACGGAACAAAAACGGATCCTTCCACTAAAAATAATTTTTGTTAAAAAAATATTTTTTTTTATCAAAGTAATGTTATATAAAAACTTGTACATTCACATCAAAATGGCAGTTTTTAAAATGGAGGTTCATTTGAAATTACATCTGTAGTCCCTGTACTATAAAATTGTAAACATTAAAATAATCTTAATATATATAATAAATTTACCTTTGAGTATGTGTGTATTGCAGCGTTGCATGAAGTTATGGCAGATTTTAAATCTCCCGCCATTTTGTGACATTTTGCAATGAACAGGTGAATCTAAACACGCGGCATTAAAAGTCTCCATTTTGTCAAGAACTCTCGTTCATAAAGAATTGTAGATAAAAAAATAACATTTGTACACAAACTTTTTACTCTTTAGGGTTACCCACAAAATATGCGTGAATTAATGTTGTACAGAGGGGTACAGGCATAGATTAAATAAAATAACAGATAGGAGACTAGATGTCGTCTTTCCAAGATGTATGTGTGTATTGTTCACTATAACCCTGAGGCAGAAGCACAAAGTAGTTACGCATAGTTGGCTTAGAACAAGACAGAGAGAGAGCCTGTTTTTCGCCGATAAGGTGTAACTCCTGCCTCAGGGTTACAGTGAACGAAACACACATAAATCTTGAAAAGACGACATCTAGTGTCCTATCTGTTATTTTAATTAATCTCTGGGTACAAGAAAATCAGAGTTTGTGGCGAGTGTTCAGTTCAAAATTTGACCTTGTCACCTGCTTTAAGTCTTTTTTGAGAAATAATTGGCAAAGCTCTAATCCATTTTTTGTGTCAGAACTTGTAACCTTTGCATCATTAATGTATAAATTGATCATTTATTTGTAATTAATATTTTTAAGATACAGGGTGTTCCTTCAAACATGACAGTAGCAAAACGACTCATAAAGGTCATCCTTCATTTTTATTTTCTACAATTAATGGTTTCTAATGATAATAAAACTGTAGATTAAGAAGACGACATTAAAGAAATCTAATGATAATAAAACTGTAGATTAAGAAGACGACATTAAAGAAATCTAATGATAATAAAACCGTAGATTAAGAAGACGACATTAAAGAAATCTAATGATAATAAAACTGTAGATTAAGAAGACGACATTAAAGAAATCTAATGATAATAAAACTGTAGATTAAAAAGCCGACATTAAAGAAATCTAATGGTAATAAAACTACAGATTAAAAAGACGACATTAAAGAAATCTAATGTAATAAAACTGCAGATTAAAAAGACGACATTAAAGAAATCTAATGTAATAAAACTGCAGATTAATAAGACGACATTAAAGAAATCTAATGATAATAAAACCGTAGATTAAGAAGACGACATTAAAGAAATCTAATGATAATATAACTGTAGATTAATAAGACGACATTAAAGATATCTAATGATAATAAAACTGCATATTAAGAAGACGACATTAAAGAAATCTAATGATAATAAAACTGCAGATTAAAAAGATGACATTAAAGAAATCTAATGATAATAAAACTGCATATTAGGAAGACGACATTTAAGAAATCCGATGTGTATATGAATAATGATGTAACATATTCCCCAGTTTTTATGGAGTCTTACTAAATAGAATATCTAATGATGATACAGTGTGAACCAGGAAACTGAAGAACAGCTAAAGACGACATTTAAGAAATTTTATTTTTTAAGATCTAAAAATTCATATTTCCGATAGGTTAAAACATTATTACATTATACAGTTAAGTTCAAATATAAAGAGACTTCGGAAGAATTTATAAAAAATGTCGTATTCCTTACTTTCTGTTGATAATAGAATGCTAGTGATATTTAGTTTTTAATTAAATGATTATATGGAGCTCTTTAAAACTATTGCCGCATATTCATGGCTATTTATTTATTTTTGGAATTATTGAAATTTTCGTATAATAGTATAAAATCCTTCGAAAGACATTTCATAAACTCTTTTGATCTCTCAAAATCTCAGGGGTAAAATGTATTACGTACTACACGCACCTCTGCCCCTTTAGTAAAAGTAAATTCAACTATATGAAGCATAAAGTCTGACCGCGTCAACCTTGTTGCACCGGCTAGTCCTGGCCAAAGAGCTAGGTACAGTACAAACTATAGGACCGGAAAGGTTGACCCGGCGCGNAGAAATTGCGAATATTTAAAAAATTAAATTTTTACCAAAATATTTCAGAGTTTCGTGGGATTGTAGTTTAAACTAGACCACGGAATATTGTTTATTTACGTGTATTTGATGTTGTTATCAAACAAATAGTTTGAAAATCAACTTTTAAAGTGATATATGGGTCTGTGTAATGGATTTTAATACAGTTTTTGGGTATATTTGCAACAATCGCAAATTATACTAAATCCTTAGTGAAATACATTCATCTCAGTCTGCAGTGTAAAATTTAAAATATTAATAAACGAGGTCTGATTTTAAACGACATACGAAATTATTGCTAATATTATCATAAATCAAGTTTAGCTTTTTTGTAAATGTAAAAGTAGATATAAAATATAAAATATAAAATTTCACTTTTGTTTACCTTTTTTATCTTCTGTGCCCTCCATTTTTATAACTATTCGTTCTCGTCTAAGGTTATAGAAAATTGTTTTTTTCTTCACGTTTTGGCTTTTATTGATTCACCCTGTCATAGAGATCAACGATAGATTATAGTCTCTTTGTTTAAGACACCCTGTATATTATTATATGAACTGTTTGGCATGCATATATTAGCATAGGTTGTAGCTATATATACACATTACACACTACAGAGAACATAGGTGGGGGAATACAGG
>NW_019397718.1:31103-35661 GCF_000591075.1 Eurytemora carolleeae | reverse complement strand
CTATTTTGACATCTAATCATTTTTAGTTTCAATTTCAATTTACAATCTCAATTCTAATCATTTTCGATGAAGAAATGACGGTTTCAAAGGTGCAAAGGTATAATTTACATTGAAATTACACATGTATTCCATTTAAGTATAGTTATACATAATATAAAAAGATACTTGAAAATCTCACTTTGGCCCTTCACTAAAAAAGTTTAATTAAAAAAGCTTTAATTAATACTGCCTTTAGTGTAAATATCGGAGAACAGTTAGAGTATAGAATGCTGACAGAAAATTTGTACAGGGAAATTGTACAGAAACATTGAACAAAAAGGTTAACATGTACATTTGAGGAAGCGGGGGATTATAGTAAAAGGCATTCTAATTATAAATCAACTTCAAATAACAATTAATGAAAATTTTTCAGATTAATATTCGTATATCAAAATAGTTCGGATTTTTTTTAAAAAATAGCTTTTTCATACTTATTCTAATATGAAAATTGAATAACAGAATGCAAAACATCCAAAATGGCTCGATCTTGATATAAAAAAAGGTTTGAGAATACTGCAGAGAATTATAGCATCGCAACCATGCAATTGCAGTTAAAAATAAAAAATGACATGAGTTTTCACAGCGCATTATACTTCATAAATAAATAAGTAACGGCCCTGAATTGCATGCCGAGAATTCAATAATAAAAAATAATTTGTAACAAATTTATTACGGTAAAAAACAAGATTTGCATTTTCATTTGTTATCCATAAAACTTTTGTAAATTTCTCCGCTGTTTTTCTTTTTCAGTAATTTCTTGATGTGGGAACTTCTGGGTAATTTAGTTTCCTGCAATTGTTTTGTTGTATCTTCCATCTTCTCCAATTTTCTAGGCATTATGAAACCTGAACGATAAACATGGTTAGAATTATTTTCGTTAAATATTTCTTATAAAAAGTTTTTTAGTTTAGAACCGTGGATATTCCACAGCACAAAATTTGCAATGGTTGATCTATTCCCCCATCCTCTCTTTTAATTAATATATATTTAACAATTTTCGGAACAAAAAAATTACTTGGAATAGGGTAGAGCCAGCCCTGATGTTGCAGAATACTTATTCAATTCGATATAAGCTTCAAAATTAATAATTAAAAGTGAGTTATAATTTATGGTCTTACCTTGATTTTAATCTCTTATGATTCAAAGAAGTTAAGCGTAGTTGGGCCCATTGTGAGATTCTTACAGCATTATTGAGACTTATTATCAATACTCAGAACTATAAAACCTCCTAATTTGCAGTATTTATTTGTTTTATGAAAATACAGATTATTTACCCCCAGATTTACAGACAGATGCCGCAATACATCCCAGGTAAGAAAGGTGAGGAATTTCCAGTTTTGGTGACTTGCTTTGAGCAATTTCTGGGGAAATTCTTGAGAACAAGTTCTTGTGACTGATTCCTCGGATTTCTTGAGAAATTCTCTGGAATTATTTTTTTTAGGGGATCATAGTTTTGAGAATTAGTTTCGAGAAACTCCTAAGATTTACTCATGTATTTTTTACCAAGTCAGAAATTCCTGAGAATATTACTACAATATTAGAAGGGAGTGTCTGATGAGTCCACTTGAGAAAATTACATAAATAATTTATTAACACTAGTAATACGGAAGTGTGTATATGATAGAATAGTTTACCTTAACATATAAAGGCTGTATCATGAAACATGACAGTCGGTAAATAGTTTAAAATGTCTTCTACCATAGTCCATAATATTTCAAGTTGTTTGTTGCATACGAGAATAATAATAAATATTTTATGGCATTTATATTATAATAAAATTGATTTCTAAGTAAAATATATTTGAGTTAAGTTTTTTTAAACCAAATAAACTGCAAAAAGTCTTTAATATCTGATGCAGATGCAGTGAAGAAAACATTAGTCCATTTGAACACATGTTTCTATGGGAAATGTTCATTTTCACTAACGTTTATTTGCATTACAATTTACAGAAGAAAAAATTAGTCCGTTTGAACAAATTTTTTGTTGGAAATGTTCATTAAAATTCAAAGAAAAATTAGTGCGTTTGTTTCTAGTATTATAGCTCAATTGTTTTCCAAAATTTTAAAACAATTCATAAAAAACTGAATAAGATAAAACAAAAAATAACAAAACAAAAAACAATTTTGCATTTTTCAAGTGAAAACAGTTTTAAAATCTAAGGTTATAGTTTGATAACATTTACTGCAGATTTCACTCCAATTTTTTTTGCGGAATTTTTTATATATCTCATTTAATTTATGCCCGAAATTCTAACAAAATAATAATTTTGAAAATTTTGACAAAAATATCGATAATCCCTGTTTTTTTAATTAACCCTGTATATATATAAACTTTGCTTGGGTGTCTTTTTGTTTGTTTGTCTGTCCGTTTGTATCCAAAAAACGTCAAAAGGGCTAAACCGATCGGGCCCAAATTTTTATGTGACATCGTGTGACCCCAGGGAAGGTTAATGGATGATTGAATTTCAAAAATTTGCCTCCATCATAATTTCATTTTTGAAAATCCACGAATTCTTTTATAAAATCTGTGATTTTTTTTTACAATGTACACAAAGAGAACATGTTCACAATGAAAATGGAAGATGGGCGCGAAACGTCCTATATAGCCTAGTATATATACATTTACATAGTTATAAATATAAAAAAATTGTATATCTTAGATATCTTAGATATGGTAATACCCCCTGTATTAATTAGATGAAATCATAGAATTTAAAACATTTCCATGGGAAACACCTACAAACTCTATACCATTAGTCCTTGTTTGAATCCAAGGGTAACGCCTCCCCCCCCCCCNCCCGTGCATCTTGAATAATACCTCAATGTTTCATTTTTACACCTTTTAAAGAAATAAACAAACATTTACTGATAAGAAAATTCTACAGTTTTACTGCTCATACACTCAGTCTAAACATGAATCCTAAGATAGCATAAAGCTATGAACAAACTTAAAAAGTCCTTTTCCTTCGGTGGAGGGGAAACCATGGAGTTGACCTGTTCAGAGGCTGCTGATTGGTTTGTGAAAAATGTTCTATCCAAGAACCTGGAATCAGATAATGTATGGTTCCCGGAGCATAGAATCCGGCTTGGGACTAAACCTGAGGGTCCTAAACTGTCTAAACAAAGACTGGAAGAAAGAGGAAACCAAATTCCAGAACCGGAAGATAAAATACTCTTCAATACTTATTTAACAGATATGAAGGGAAATGAGTGTGAAAAAGCAGTATGGGACTATATAATAAGGACCCCAAGTAATGTTAGATGTGCAACTTTTATGAGTTACGATAACAAAATGTTCCTGCAATTCACTGGAGCCTCTGATACAACAGAAACTGAAGCTCCTGATGTTCAGAATCCAGATGCTGAGAAAACTGAAGCTCATTATGCTGAGAAAGATGAAGCTCCAGATGCTGAGAAAGCTGAAGCTCCTGATGCTAAAAAAGCTGAAGCTGAGAAAGCTCAAGCTTCAGATACTGAGAAAGTTGAAGCTCCAGATCCTGAGAAAGTTGAAGCTCCATATACTGAGAAAGCTAAAGCTCCAGATGCTGAGAAAGCTAAAGCTTCAGATGCTGAGAAAACTCAAGCCTCAGAGCCTGAGAAAGCTGAAGCTTCTGATGCTGAGAAAGCTCCAGATACTGAGAAAGCTAAAGCTCCAGATGCTGAGAAAGCTAAAGCTCCTTATGCTGAGAAAGCTGAAGCTCCTTATGCTGAGAAAGCTAAAGCTCCAGATGATGAGAAATCTAAAGCTCCAAATGCTGAAAAAGCTGAAGATTCTGATGTCAGCACAACTTCCAACAAATCAACGCAAACACAAGATGAAGATTTAAAGAAAGTTCCCAAAATCAAAGCAAAAAAATCAGCAAACACACAAGCTCAAAGAGCCAACAAATCTTCCAAAGCTATGGCCAACAAATGTACAAAAGATGAAGATTATGGTGACAACAAGTGTCCTGATGGTAGATCACACAAAGCTACACAAACTAAATCTGCCCGAGGTAAAGCCAACAAAGGTCCTCCCACTGATAATCAGGAATTTGACTTTGTATTTCTCTTAGGGGAATACAAAACATTTGTCGTATTTGAAGTCAAGGCCAGCTTCAATCATGCCAAGGGAAAGTGGGAGGATCAGTTAAAACGAGCAGAACTATTTTACAAAACAATTATCAAGTACATCGGAGATGAGGATTACAAGGATTGGACATTTCTTCCAGTTGCAGCTTTTCCGAATGCTACAGATATCAAACAGGTTATTTTTCAATAATAATTAAAAAAGATAATTTACACTAGTTATTATTGTTCTTAATATTATTATTATTTTTATGATGATTATTATTATTATTATTTGTGGTATCTGGGAACCACAAATACGTGCATTGAACTGGTATCTAAAATCTACACTTGATAAGATTTATACAAGTACTTGAACCTGTTTATATCTATCATGTGTGTAACCTGTTGACGTTGCAGCTCGGGTTGGTCCTACTCCGCGGGCCCAACTCCTCATGCGCTGTCATATATAT
>NW_019397718.1:8783-30999 GCF_000591075.1 Eurytemora carolleeae | reverse complement strand
ATTATTATCATTATCATTATTATTATTATTATTATTATTATTTATTATCAGCATTATTTTAAGAAATTTTGATATTACTGTTAAAAGCAAATCTTTATCCTTAACCATATTCCAACAAGGGGGGGCCTGGGACCCGCTTGGACGTTTTTTGGAGGTAAATAAAAAAGTATTGGTCTGAGGCTGTTCAAATTTTTCGACTTTTAAACTAACTTATGACCCTCACTTTAGGTTCAAAGCAGGGTTTTTTATTTCTACTGCCTGAGTCCTCAGGCATACTGCCTGAATGCCTTATTTTACCTTTGCCAGACTATATCTATATTTAGACCTACTTCCGGTCTTTGGATTGCTACATTTCTAGCTCTTTGTAAAGTCTTAAAGAAAAGGAAACAGATTGCACAATTTTTTCGAAGAAATTTTGACTCTTTTTTGCACAAGTACCTTTAAAGGGAAATTGCAAATTTTCAGTTTCTTGTTTCAGTTACACATTTAAATTATGCACATTGTTTGCTGAATAACTTGCTATTGTAATAAATATTTAAAATTTTGCAAAGCAATTGAGTTTTTGTCACAAACTCTGATTGTCTTATCCCCATATCTTTGCATTTTAATGTCAGAGACTTTAGATATTTCAAACTATGAATTATTTTAGTTCAAATAAAACAGTTTGAAATATCAAAGGCTAACACCGTCAGGTTGCAAAGATATAGCGATTTGAAAATCAGAATTTGTGGCTAAAACTCAGTTCCTTTGGCATTTTTTTTGCAGATTATTAAAGTAGAGCCCAAGGGCTTTCTAAAACTCTATCAACTGTTCTAGATTTGTATCACAATAAGGAAATAGACTATTCTGGGTTAAGAAGACATCAGCGTGAATAGGTTTAACAAGAATTCTATGATTATTGTAATTTGTTTGAATACGAAATAAGTATTAAAAGGTTAAAGTTTCAGTGAATAATAGATCTAAGAATTAGAGCGGTGAAATTTTACCAGAAGAATAGAGGACATTTTATTAATGTGGCAATTGTTAACTGTGTTATTTTTATGTTCAACTGAACAATAAATCGGTTCATATATTTGATTAAAATGTTAGAGATTTTTATGAATATATCTCTCAGTTGGTCAGACACCGATCTTAATGAAATTTTAGGATTGGATAGCTATTATCTATTATCACACTTTGTTTTTCTTTACTTTGAAATTTGACGTAAAAAAAGGTTTGCGGATTTTGTTTTTGCAAAAATACCAAAAAAAAATATTAGTTCTTTTTTTTTACTCACCCTGTAAATATATGTATTTCCTAGCAGCTAAAATTAAAATATTTTTAATTTCGATTGTAAAAAGTTTTAATCAGCTATTTGTGAAATTTAAAGGAATTGAGTTTTTGCCACAAACTCAAATTTTCTAATCCCTATATCTTTGCAACCAGATGGTGTAAACCGATGATATTTCAAACTTAGACTATTTGGTCTAACAGAATTTATAGTTTGAAATATCAAAGGTCTACGACATCGGGTTGCTATGATATAGGGGGTAAATAGTTTCCTTTTCTGACCATTTTCAAAAAAAAAAGATAAATTACCCTTTGGAGATGAAGAAAGCATAGGAGTAAAATAAGAAAACTAGTTTTTTTAAGATCAGCAAAAGTTCTTGGATAGTATCAGCGCTAGTTAAAGCATTAGAACATCAGCATAGCTATAAGTATAAGAACCCATTGTATAGTTCTTGGATAGTATCAGCGCTAGTTAAAGCATTAGAACATCAGCATAGCTATACGTATAAGAACCCTGGAAAATAATTTATATAAATCAAGAAAAGTAATACACTAAGCTCATAATCCTGAGATACTCGCTATTGTCAACCGTTTCCCAATTTTAACTTATTTTTATTGAAAAGACGACGTTGGAAGAACTTTAAGAAATCTTTAAACAAATTCATAAAGTATAAGGAGTTCAATATAATGCGGAAAAAGAAATAACTGATTCTAACATTCATTTATTGAGAAAATTTTGATTAAGAAATACATTCCTTAAACATCTGATTAGTTTATTGTAGAATTTTGTTTTACTTTTTTTGTCGTCGCTATTTAATTATTTTAAAAACATTGATTATCTAAATGTAACCACCCAAATGGATGATTTTGAACGTCGACTTTTTGCTCAAACTCAGTAATTATACATAATTATAACATTTTATATGTCTTAAATGAATCCTAAAATATTTCTGCACAAAACTACATTCTCAGTACAGCTACCAAACATTTAATATAAATGATTATGTCAATGGAATCAAGTTTCTAGAAGGGTATGGGGGGGGGTTCAATTACCCCCAAGATTCTAGGTGTTGATTAATTACCACAAATAACCTCCTTATTTAGGCCCCTGGAGCTGAATTTCTCCAAGAACATTTCATCACCAAAATGGCTTTCATTAAATCCTCTTAAAAAAAATATTATGGAAGTAGTTTTCTTTCTATTTCCTTGACTTTTTATATCACATTTTGATGATTGTTTGTTATTTTTCAACATTCTTCTTATTATTATTATTATTATTATTATAATTATTATTACTATCAACATTATTATAATTATTTTCTTATATTATTGTAATTATTATTCTTATTATTAATATCATTTGAGTCAATATAATCATCATCATTATTATTTTGATAATAATAAAAGTCTTGAATCATTGAAAGAACAACTTTAATATTATTGTTAAAGACAATTTTGTTTTCAGATCAAAGTGTCTCGTGATTTCTCAAGAAAATATCCAAATCATGTCATCTTAACAGCACTAGAGATACAGAAGGGTAATATCATGGAAGATTTGAAGAAGCACCTGGGCCCTCCCTCCCCTGTTGAAAAAACATACACCAACATAGTTAATCTTTTGCTGGCATCAGTTCATTCTGGAAAAGCTAATGCCACCATAAACCTGGCTCCATATAACCTTGTCGAAAAATCCAAGAAGCTACTGCTTGGGGACAATGTTGGAGCTATTGGCGTTGGAATGGATCTCAGTGAGTCCGCTGCTGAGAAGCCTAAATTTGATGAAACAAAAAAGAAAACTGCGGGATCACTTACCAGTATGCTGTTCTGGAGCCAAGACCAAGTAACATTCCTATCTGATGATCACCCTAGAACTGTAGTGTGTGGTCAGTATGGAAGCGGGAAAACGCTTTTGTTGCTTGAGAAAATGAGAAGATGCTTAAGAAGAGTTAAGAAGATGAATGAGGAAATATGCGAGGATAATGAAGAGGTCTCTGTTGAGAAACCAAGGGCACTTTTCATATCATGCCTGAGCCCAAGCCTTAAGTACAGTCGCGATGAATTGGGTAGGTTCATCCCGCCGATTTTTGATACAACAATTAGAGTTGCCCTAGATGAGATGGCCCAGACGGAGGGTTGTGAGATTCATTTCGAGAACGCTGAATCTGTTTGTAAGAAGATGAAGGTTCGTCTCTCAAAAGAGAATTTCCATTCCAAGCTTCCAGAGTTTATAAAAGGTAAGGTGTCACAGTTTCAAATGTAACTAAATTACAAAATAAATATCTAAAAAATGAATATTTATTCCGGCTGTATGCTACACACACAGTGTACAGGAAATAGAATAAAAAAGTTTTTTTTTCATGGTCAATCTTTTTATTAAATCGTTATTTGAGATTTTGAAAAGATTCTTTTGTCTTAAATTCTGAAGCAAAGTGTGAGAATGTAAACCAATAGATAAATTAAATATTTATAAACTTTCTAAAGTTTTCAATAATTCCTTTTATTCCTTAGTATACATTGATTTATATACCAACTTTGTGTAATTCATAATTAGCATAGACAGCAAAACAAAATGTCGTACATAAAGTTGTAATCTCTGTTTGTCAGTCTGATTTTATTTGTATGTCAGATCATAACACTTGAGACCCCCATGGACCGATTTGCCTCAAATTTTGATTGAGGAATCAGGAACTCTGTTGAATCACGGAAATGTTCTTAGCTTGATTTGACTCTATCCTGAATGGGCTATTTCTGTCTAATGTAGATTCTGTCTAATAAAGTCTATGATGTCAGGTTTTCCATTTTCGAACATATCCTGAATTTAAAACATTGTCGCGTTTTCAAAACGCATTTTCCCGTTTTTGAGTATAATCCACAATCAAAACAAAACTCACTTTCATAACTTTCAAAATAAATCACTGAAAACAAAGATTATCTAAATTAACTTTTCTGAATTATTTCTAAAATCCAAGCTTCCACATTTTATTTTTTAATAAAGAGAATATCAATGAATTATCTTTGAGCAGTTTCCCGCATTTCTAGTTAAACCTATACTGTAAGAACAAATGATATTAATATTATGATTTCTTATTGCTGTAATGATTTCTGTCTAATATAGATTCTGTCTATGATTTAGCCATTAGAGTTGAGATAGGGGAGTGTGTCCCTATCCCAACTATTCAAGGCCTGCTCATTAAAAAACAAATTATACCGCTATTTTTAATGTTTAGGGTGCAAGGGAGGATTTTTAAAAAGTTCAAAAATCACGTTATTCAAAAAACTGAAAAAAACAAATTTTAAAAAAATGTATTGCATTTCAAAACATAAACTTGAACGGTCTTGGGAAAAATAAATTGATTTTAAGAATAAAAAAAAAGAAAAATTAAAAATAAGAAAAAAGTTTCAAGGTTTTTTTTGCTTGTCTTTATTAGACATACGCTAAAAAATAATTTAGAAAAAAAATTCAAAAAATATATATATTTTAACTTTATTTTTTACACTTTATTTAATAAGTAATGACTGTGCCGAATTGAGGGGCTGCGTTGCGTTTAACTCTAGGAAATAGTTTTTAGTGTGTATAATCCCGAAGTTGCCCCATATTTTCGCTATCACTAATAAATTATTGCAAAAAAATGAACATGTGACACATATTTCTCAAACCACAGAGAGCTGACTAGAAGTGATTTTGACTTTAAATATCGCTGCAATGTTGTATAACTAACTAATATTTCGGTACATAAAATATAGCTTGCTATTGTTATTGGTCAGAAAGCATTTTGCATGCAAATAGAATGCATTCTGGTGAATTTTATGTTCTGTTAGCATGCATCTAGTATGCCAGCCAGAATTGTAGAAGCTAAATTCAATCATTTTATCGATCCACATTTGCATCTATCAGAATATCTTTGAACAATTAGATTGGCCAGTATGCATCAAGCATCCCCAGTCGCATAAAATTATTTAATTTAATTTAATTTAAATCCGGGTTTAAGGAAGAATTAAAAAGATTATTGTCTGCGCCGCCCCTTTATCACTCTAAAATTTTTTAAATTTTCTTTCAAGGATCAAAAATGGAAAGTAACCATCTGAGTAACGAGTTATATATTAATCTATATTCTATTTTTTATATTCATTATTCTTTGCAATAAAGGGATGGAGGATGTATGTATATTATACTGTTATTAACTGCAAATTGGCGTACACAGAAATAAATCTGGGGGTAAATTNAAATATAAAACATTTGGCTTCTTGGATACTTTAAAGGTACACATACAGTCCAATTACCTTGCCAGTACTACTTTGTCTCTCCTTCAAACAAAACTAGCAGAAAAAACAGCAAACTACTTTTTTATGCTCTTCACTCTTCAGAATCAGATTTGAAAAGTGTAATAGCTCTGAGTTCTTTACAGGTCTAGTTGGGGGCACTACCCCCCTTGCCCCCCTTGTGTACCTCTTTTGGAAAGTATTATTTTTTTGCTTCATTTTGTACATTATTTGGTTGTAAATTACACTTTTCTTTGCTGCTGCGACTTACTCAGGTGTAAAATTTCCAGCGAACAAAATTTTTCGCGAAAACCATTAGAGATAGGAGGACTGTTAGACTCAAGATATGGTTTTAAATAGTCCAATAAACTTGAAACAAACCAATTGAACAATGTACACAATCCAATTTATCTTGATAAGATGTTTCTGGAGTTTCTGGCAAAACTATATTTTTGCTTTAAAACAATATAAAATAAACATAAAATGATTTTAAATAGTCCAATAAACATGAAACAAACCAATTGAACAATGTACACAATCCCATTTATCTTGATAAGATGTTTCTGTGAAAAAGTATGGAATCATAGTGATTGATGAATACGGAGATGGAGTTCCTGTTAAACGTAAATTGAAAGATGGTAAATTGTGTGAATATTTGGATCCGGAGAACAAACGTTTATTAAACCTGGATACTCTCTCTGCTCTACCATTGGATTCCCTCGTCATAGCTCTTAATCCCCAACTAATTGACGTGTACACTTCTAGGCCTGTTGAAGGATTGTTCCAGGAGAATTCATTTCAAGTTTGTTCTTTAAACATACTGTACAGAAACTGTGAGAAGATAGTGAACTACTATAAAGATATTGGATTCACTGATCTTAACTCATGTATACCGGTCACAGTAGAGGGTATTCCTCCTATTCTTATACCAGGACAATTTGATCAGGATATTGTATATCGGACAGCTCTTGAGAAGATAAATAACAACAAGTTTGTTTGTATTTATGAAGAGAAATTCAAGCGTGAGATTTTCCTTCAGGAATTAAGGAGGAAAAATGTTGATTTGTTTGACATTAAAAATCTTAATAAATTTCTTGCTGCTGAGCGAGGTTGTTTGTTAGTTCCGTATGTACACATTAGAGGCACAGAATCAACCTCAGTTCTCTTCTTTGCTGATAATGTAGGCAGAGCTGGTGTTGTTTCCCTTAGAGCTAGTGTTGAGCTGGTTGTCTGCGTACCAGAGAACAGTGTAGATGTGTTGGACCGTGGACCAGGTGTTCGGCAAATACGAGGACTAAGAGGATCTCCTGCTCCCTTCAGAACTCTGAGGGAAATTCTAAGTAAAGAAAACATAAAAAAAATTGTCTGTTGTCCTGATGAAACATTCACCAGTTCTGATATGGAAATGTTTAAGCAAGAATTTCAACATCTATCTCTCCAAGATTATCCTGAATCTGCTGAGGAGCTGGATAAACAGTTGAAGGGGTTGAAGGAGGGTATCATCATGTATACTCAGACAAATATAGAGCAGTGTGACAAACTGTATTCTTTGATAGACAAGACAACAACAATGTATATCTATGTATTGTGTTCTCGCTACACTGTAAACATACTGTTCCATCATGAACCAGGGCCTGCATGGTACAGGCGTTGCATTATTCAATAGATGAAGGAGGATTAAACAGTTTATCAATTTTAAACTTATAAAACCTTTCAATGGAACTTTGTGCATTGAAGTCTTAAACTATTTTTAAATGTTTTTTTGTAATTCAAAATGTATTTAGAATTGATTTCTTATATATTTACGATGATTTCACGGGAAAAATTATCCTATTATAATTAAATGAACTGTTAAATTATATTAAGATTATTTGTAAATACGGAGAATTATAAAGATGGTTGATTTTCCGGTATTTTAACAGAGCAGTTTCCCGCATTTCTAGCTAAAATCAAATTGTAAGAGTTAAACATATTTCTATTTTTATATTTTTTCAAATTCATTTTTCATTTAAACTGCTTCTTATTTACAGTTACATATGTTAAAATTGTTTCACTATCCTTATATTTAATCACTATCCTTTCATTTATTCACATATATACTTAGTGATTTGGTATTTGTAGTATTTATCTATTATCGAATATTTTTTACAATTTAATTAATTTTTTGTTAAAAATATTTCAATATTAATGTTTGTTTTTGGGAAAAATATATTAGGGAAAAAATATTGTTTTTTGGTTTTGATTAAAATTTACTAAGACAAGAAGAACTGGTTTAAAGAATATTATTTAAAGTTGTAATAGATGGAAATTAAACTGTTCTTGAATTTACTAAGACTAGAAGAACTGGTTTAAAGAATATTATTTAAAGTTATAATAGATGGAAATTCAACTGTTCTTGAATTTACTGACACAAGAAGAACTGGTTTAAAGCATATTATTTAAAATTACTAAGACAAGAAGAACTGGTTTAAAGAATATTATTTAAAGTTGTAATAGATGGAAATTAAACTGTTCTTGAATTTACTAAGACAAGAAGAACTGGTTTAAACAATATTATTTAAAGTTATAATAGATGGAAATTAAAATGTTCTTGAATTTACTAAGACAAGAAGAACTGAAGAAGAACTGGAAGTGGCTTCCACTACATCAAATAATCCAAGTTCGAAATATCCAAGGTTTACCCCGCCATGTTGCAAAGATATACGAATTTGAAAATTTGATTTTGTGGCAAAGACTCAATTAAATTTCATTTTTACAATTTCATTTATAAAAACTGTTTGAGTGCATAAAATATATTTTTAAGAAGGTTTATTTATATTGTAGAGAGAGAAACACTTATGTCATGAAGAAAATTTAGGTTTTTATACAGAAATTCCCGATTAGCACGAGCAAATAAAAGCAAAAGTATACTTTTCTTCCTAAATCAAGATTAACAGTCCGTAAAAATATTAACCTGGCATACAGTGAGACTCATAAAACTGTGGAAAAGGAAGGACAGCATTTAAGCAATCTTATTTACATTTTATGCCGTCAGAAAGAAATTAGTTGATGGTGCAAACCTTTGATATTTCAAATGTATGCTATTTGTATTAACAGAATTCACAATTTGAAAAATCAAGTTGAGAAGATGGTTGAATTTGGTATGTAAAATTTTAATGACGACCTAAAACTCTTAAATTCTGACAATTAGAAGATGGTTGAATTTGGTATTCAAAATTTTTATGACGACATAAAACTCTTAAATTCTGACAATTAGAAGATGGTTGAATTTGGTATTTAAAATTTTAGTGACGACCTAAAACTCTTAAATTCTGACAATTAGAAGATGGTTGAATTTGGTATTCAAAATTTTAATGACGACCTAAAACTCTTGAATTCTGACAATTAGAAGATGGTTGAATTTGATATTCAAAATTTTAATGACGACCTAAAACTCTTAAATTCTGACAATTAGAAGATGGTCGAATTTGGTATTCAACATTTTAATGACGACATAAAACTCTTAAATTCTGACAATTAGAAGATGGTTGAATTTGGTATTTAAAATTTTAATGACGACATAAAACTCTTAAATTCTGACAATTAGAAGATGGTTGAATTTGGTATTCAAAATGCGTTCATTAATAGATATATTTCAGTAAATCACTTTGTAAAAATACAATAATTGATATTTGACGAGAAATACATATTTTTGCAAGGTTCAATTTGGAATGTCGTCTTTGGCCATCAATGAAAAATAAAATGCTTACATTGACAAAATAAAATATAAATTAAAAGTAAACCTATGAAATATGCAGCATCAAAATCATATAAAAAATATCATTCATAATTTTTTGTACCTTTCTTTAATTTTTAATTTTTGATATTATAGATTTGTTTTATCTACATTTCCTGGTTGTATCGTAATGTAAAGGGTTACCCATAAAGGATGAGACTCCAGAGACGATTGTACAAATTTTGTCTAGTCCGTTTTCTTGCATCATAGGTTCCTTGCATGCTGGTAAAGGCCACAAACTCTAATTTCCAATCTCTATTTCTTTGCAACTTGATGGCGCAAACCTTTGATATTTCAAATTTATACTATTTGCATTAACAAAATTCACAATTTGAAATATCAAAGGCCTACAACATCAAGTTACAAAGATATTGGGATTTCAAAATTATAATTTTTGGAAAGTATTCAGTTCCTTTCACCCAAGATAAAAATCTTAAGTGTAATTAATTTCTACTTCTTATTAAACAGCAATTAAAAAAACTAAATTTAGAGAAGCTAAAGTCACAAAGTTGTACCAGTAATGTCGTATAAATTTAACCTTCTTCTGAATACTGGAGTACACTGTGAATAGTTTTACAAGTAACTTGGAAATCAACTTGTTAAGTGGAATGTGTCTTAGACTTATACAGTGCAGTACAGTACAGTACAGTACAGTACAGTAAAGTACAGTACAGTACAGTACAGTACAGTACAGTGCAGTACAGTAAAGTACAGTACAGTACAGTATAGTACAGTACAGTACAGTACAGTACAGTACAGTACAGTACAGTTCAGTTCAGTACAGTACAGTTTAATACAGTACAGTAGGTACGTCGTACAGTATAGTAATCAATTTTGAATCTTTTTTAGCCTAAGACAACCCCTGGCTATCCATGGGTGTCCACAAAAAATTTCAGCCCATCCGGTTCAGCTGTTTGACCAGCTATACGCATCATGAATGTCTTGTTTTTTTATATAGATAAATTAGAAAAATTAAAGCATGCACAAAGAAATTGACTAGAGGCGAAAATAAGAGCAATTTAAGGGGAGGGAGGGGGGGGGGGAAAGCACCCCCCTTTGATTTTGCCCTTAGGGTTGTGAAAGGGGAGTGTAATACATGTCCCCAGTTCACCTTTTCAAGGCCCTCTTATTAAAAAAAAATTTGACCTCTAACTTTAATAGTTAAATTAAAAGGGAGGATTTTAAAAAAGTTAAAAAAGTATGACAAAAAAATTTTCAACAATTTTTTTTTTGCTTCTAACAAATATTAACATGTGACAAATGTTATTATATCCTTTTTTCAAGGGCTTTTTAAATATATGAGTTTTAGACCTTTAGCTTAATTAATAAAAAAGTTATTAACCATTTCTCATTTTTGAAAACACCGACCCCCCGTTTAATTGTTCCTGTAAGAAAAGAAGTTTGAATATAAAATTTGTATTTCTCTGGTTATAGTAAACCTGGGCCTGAGGCACTGTAATTTTTTTAAATTACCAACACTCAGCTTAAACTGTTAGAATGGTTCAGCAGGGCAAGCATTTTTAACAAAATAAATCAAATTTCAATTTTGTGGTATTTTCTTAGTGCTCACTAATAAACTCTTAGATTGAGACAGATCAATTTCAAAGGATCAACACATGATGTCTGGTTGATCCTAAATTGCTCTACCCTATAATATTATACCTTAGATTGAG
The DNA here is from genome assembly GCF_000591075.1 of Eurytemora carolleeae. Lineage (NCBI taxonomy): Eukaryota > Metazoa > Arthropoda > Copepoda > Calanoida > Temoridae > Eurytemora > Eurytemora carolleeae. The sequence continues at coordinate 20,022 of NW_019397718.1, read as the reverse complement.
ACAGATCAATTACAAAGGATCAACACATGATGTCTGGTTGATCCTAAATTGCTCTAGCCTATAATATTATACCTTATGTGTCCCCAATTAAATAATTTAACGTTTAATTTGTATTTTAATATTAAATATGCATACTTATACACATCATTCTGTTATAATGGCCAGGCCAAGTGCTAATAACTCTGATCCTATTTAGGAACATATGCCGGATCCCTTGAGACCTCCTTAATCCTAGCAAGCTTGGATCCCATCATCAGGAGGAGGAGGGTCCAAGCCTCTGATAATACCTTATGCTCTGGAGCTAGTTTTAACCTCTGCTGGTCTCCCAGATACCTCATCATCCTCTGGACCTGTAAAAACAAGCGCTCCAATATCTCCTCCTTTGTTGTCTGGAGGAACTCTGCATGCTGCCATGCTCCATGACGTTCAGGAGGTTCCCAGATACTTGGGAGATGAATTGTGCGCTAATTTGCGCATATATATATAAAATATGAGTCTAAAAAAGATTCTTTTTTGTGATCTAGATATTTATTATCTCCGTGTCAAGATTATGTTAATTTTACAAAATTGTTTACATGTATCAAATATAAATATTTTACAACAATATCGTGTACATTCATTTTTGAAACAAAAATTAAGAAGAGAACAGTTAAGTTACGGATACACTTTTTCTCTTTGTTTTTTCCCCGCCAAAATTAATGATACATTTATATTCAAGTAATGGTGAGGCATCAGTTCAATAGAAAAGAAAAAACAAAATACATTATTTATCATGGGATAGCATATCTGTATTCAATAAAACTGAGGGTTATTACAAACACAGTTTGTGTTGTCGCATATTAAAAGGTGCTAAAAATAACTTTGTGCATGTTTTCATAATACATGCGCTGGAGCTAGTTTTCTTTTTTTGAAATAAAAGAGAATTTATGTTAGCTCATTAGTTTTGAGACTGTATAAACTGGATAAATGAAGGTACAGTCTAGTAAAGAATCATACCAACGAGGAACCCTTTTAATTTTAAGCAAAATTATGTTAACTCGTTAATGTTGAGGCTTCATAAGCAAGGTGAAAGAAGGAACATAATAATTAAGAAATATACTAACTAGGAACATTGATGGTTCATCGTTAATATCTATATCCTAAAAAAGATTCTAGTAATATTAACTTTTTACGGTATTAGATCAGAACTTCTAGTTTTATACTTTCTTCAGTACAGTTTTATACAGACCTCTATGTAAGTATTTATTTTCAAATATTTCTAATATCTATATTACTACTCATAGACTCAATGAAAAAAATAAAATTTACTTACTTATCCAATAGTTTATTCACAAAGGTTAGTCACAGAGTAAAGTATAATGAAAGATACAATGTTTATATATGGTTGAAAAATTACAGTAATGCCCATGTCCAGAAGAAAGGATGTGTCTATACAGCCTGAAAAGGCCTAGCAAGCTTTTTAGCAACAATGATAGGGTAAATGAAAGTTAAGACGTAGTTTATTCTGGCAACAAAGTTTAATCTAGGAGATAGGACCAAAAGGACTGCTCCAGATTTTCTTTATTCCCTGGGGAAAATGGGCGTTATATTGAAAAAAGTAAAGCTGTGGGATTTTCTGACACGGTTTCTTATGAAAAAAATCGAATACAATGCCTGAAAAGATTCATAAAACTCGTAAAACGGCCTACAACAAAATATATAGAATTAGATTTAATTGATCCCATAATAGACCAGTTTTCATCCTTAAAAATCCAGACATAAAAGAGTTTGCTACAATTTTTGGTTTTATCTCAAAAGGACCGAACAAAAAGAAGGAGTTGTTAAAAAACTTATTGCTTTATAAACTAGTGTTCCTACACCATTGTATTTGGAACTGTATGAAATATCAACTATGAACTGTTAACCACAGTGTCATATCCTGACTCAACACAACAAAAGTTTAATGACCTTGACGATCCAGATTTGAATTTTTACTAGATGAAATTCAGCAAATGAACATGACATTGAAACATTAAAATCAAATATGAATGACTTGAGAAACGTTGCTGGAAAGGAAGCTCTTGAAAAAATTGAATCCGAACTTTTGGAACTAGCTAACAAAATGGAATCAAAACTAAATACTGGAAGTACTATTGAGGAAGATTTTAATAGCAAACTACTCTTACTCACTGAGGGTGTCAAACCTGTTTGCTTGAACTTCTCTCTGTTCCGTTGGTAGAGCAGAGATCTTTGAAGGATAGGGGACAGTAGCAACTGCAAAAGTACAATCTACCTTGCCTCCACAGGATCTCTTGAGCAAGATCACATCTCTTTTGAAGTTTCTCAGGTCTGTCCTGATCTTGTCTAGAGATCTTCCTCTCATGACGCCATTCAGCCCTCAAACAAAGAGAACATCGACTGGACTATAACTGTCCTTAAAATCGGCCGTGAATGCTTGATGGACCGTCTTGATGGAATACCAATTACATCAACATGAATGTCAATTATGTCATCAACTGGATATCCCTTCTTCTTTCCCTGCCAGTTGTTGAGGAGGATGGAGGTCACAGGTACTGGATGTCTTACACCTGTCTTATGGGAATGAGGAGTAGTTTTACACAAGGTGCAGTTATATTCTCTTGAACTTAGAGGAGTTGTGTCTATGACGAATTATTTTCTCTATTGGTACCATGAAAGAAGCAAATTCTGAGCAGATACTACAGTAGTACTTGTCCTTCTTGTACTTAAGCTTGAGGTTCCTTTACTTAGGTATCTTGGAGTGGTTAAAGGAGCTAAGTTCATTAGATTTACGGTTCCTGGATATTTCCTTCCTTTGCATCGCAGGTAGGTTGTCTGGATCCAAGTTTTCAGCAGGATATAGATCTGTTCCATAGCCAGGAGGGATATTTGGCGGAGCATAAACGGCGTTGGGAAACTTGAAGGCAAGTGGAATAGGCAGATGGCCCGGTCAGGGGTAGTTCCGATCCATCTGCATCATATTAATATTTATTACAAGGAAAGATAGTTATGTATTAATAGTAATGATAGTTCACCCCGAACTAACCAGAGAGAGAAGCATTCGGTTCCTTTTATTTGAAATCAAACGTGTTTTTTGTTTATTTTATACTTTTTCATTCAAAATGTATATGACAACAACAAAAAATATTTAAGAGAAAAGTCTATAAAATTATGTAAAAGGGGTCAAATTGTGATCGAAAGTCACAGTTTTCTAAAATATTGACAGAACCATTAAATCCAATTGAGTTATGAATCTCCAGTTATAATTAAACAACAAGACAACTAGATTAAAAATAAATTGAGAAACATTTTTTTAAATTTGATATTATGGAGTTTGTATTTCAGAAGTTTTTATTTTCAGGATTTTGTCTCGTCAGGAGTTTGTCTTGTCAGGAGTTTGTCTTTCAGGAGTTTGTATTTTCAGGAGTTCGTCTTTCAGGAGTTTGTCTTTCAGGAATTTGTCATGGCGCCCTTTAATAGCAAAGATTTTCTGCAGATTTTCTTTAATTTTTATAAAAAAAGACGACATTTAAAGAATTTGAACAAATTCATAGAAAATAAGAAATTCAATATAATGATGAAAAAGGAAATAATTAATTCAAACTTCGATTTATTGACAAATATCTTTTGAGAAATATGTTTCTAAACATCTAATTAGTTTACTATAGAATTTGTTTTTCGTCGTTATTTAATATAATTAAAAAAAAGATTCTAAAAACATACCTACCCAAATTCATGATTTTGAACATCGACTTTGCGCTTAAACTCAGTAATTATGCATCGTGGAAACGTTTTATATGTATCAAATGAATCCTAAAGAATTTGTCCCCAATTCTGCATACTCAGTTTAACTACCTTACATAGCCAGTCTGACCCTTTAAAGGAGTTCTTTCTATATCAACATTCCTAGCCTTCTTATTGTTGCGTCCCGTACTATATTTGTTTGACTGAAGTATAAGATAATAAGACAAAATATTTGGAATTTCACCATATTTATATATCTGACGATGGGTCTATAAACCTTCCAACAATATTAACTAAACTCCTGTTACAAACTGCTCAGTTTAAAGAAAATATAAAGAAAACTGTCTGTTGTCCGCATGAAACATTCACCAGTTCTGATATAGAAATGTTTAAGCAAGAATTTCAACATCTATCTCCCCAAGAGTATCCTGAATCTGCTGATGAGCTGGATGAACAGTTGAAGGGGTTGAAGGAGGGTATCATCATGTATACTCAGACAAATATAGAGCAGGCTAGAGAACTGTTATCTTTGATAGACAAGACAACAACAATGTTTATCTATGTAGGGTGTTCTCGCTACACTGTATACATACATTTACATCATGAACCAAGGCCTGCAATCAAACAAACATGATATACAGATGTTGCATTATTCTCTAGATGAAAAAGGATTAAACAGTTTATCAATTTTAAACTTATAAAACCCTTTAATGGAACTTTGCGCATTGAAGTCTTAAACTATTTTTAAATGTTTTTAAAGTCAAAATGTATTTAGGATTGATTCCATATATATTTATGATGATTTCACGGGAATAAATTATCCTATTAAAGTTAAATGAACATTGAACTGTTAAATTATATCAAGATTATTTGTAAATACGGAGAATTATAAAGATGGTTGATTTTCCGGTATTTGAACAGAGCAGTTTCCCGCATTTCTAGCTGAAATCAAATTGTAAGAGCTAAACATATTTCTATTTTTAAATTTTTCAAATTGATTTTTCATCTAAATTGCTTTTTTATTAATTGTTGCATATGTTTACCATTTCTTAAACCCATCTGTTCACTGCAATAAACTGTACAGTGTGTCAACGTACATCACTTCTTCAGAAAAAGTGAAACAAAAATTAAAATAATTGTTAAAATTGTTTCACTATCCTTATAAATGTTTGTTTTTTATTTAATCCCATATATACTTAGTGATTTGGTATTTGTAGTACTTTTCTATTATCGAATATTTTTTACAATTTAATCAATGTTTGCTTTTGGGAAAAATATATTAGGGAAAAATATGTTTTTTTTTTGGTTTTGACTTAAATTTACTAAGACAAGAAGAACTGGTTTAAAGCCGGTTATTTAAAGTTGTAATAGATGAAAATTAAACTGTACTTAAATTTACTAAGACAAGAAGAACTGGTTTAAAGAAGATTATTTAAAGTTATAATAGATGGAAATTAAACTGTTCTTGAATTTACTAAGACAAGAAGAACTGGTTTAAAGAATATTATTTAAAGTTATAATAGATGGAAATTAAACTGTACTTAAATTTACTAAGACAAGAAGAACTGGTTTAAAGAATATTATTCAAAGTTGTCAGATGGAAATTAAACTGTTCTTGAATTTACTAAGACAAGAAGAACTGGTCTAAAGACGGTTATTTAAAGTTGTAATAGATGGAAATTAAACTGTTCCTGAATTTACTAAGACAAGAAGAATTGGTTTAAAGTATATTTATCATTTATATTTGTCTAAAGCAAAATTACAATAAACAATATAAAAGTTTACAAACTAATACTCTTTTCTCTGGATATCGCATTTTATAATTGACAGGGTTTGCCAAAAAAGGTGCAATACAAGACTTTTAGCATGAGTATAGTTTAGCTATTCAGAGGTGGTTTTCAGAAAAGGGGTTTCTTGGTCCCAGTCTAGTGTTTTTCTTTTTCTAAAAAAGATGACAGTACAGCAAGGCTTGATAGATTTTCACACATTGCTTGTGAAACTAACACTGGGTTTGCAGAACTTATGCAGTTTCTTTAGAATCGCCTTATTTGATGGTGAGATATATCCTCTTGAGCCGATTTCAAAAGGATGAACAGACACATCCCTAGTTGTTATATCTGTAATAAAATGTTCATACTTGTTCATCTTTTGAGCGTTGGTATTTTTGATATTTGTTTCGAATGGGACAGTAAGCTCAAAAATATCCATCTTTTCCTCCATTCTATCGATAATTACTAGATCTGGTTTCTTTACGGTCACAAGGAGGTGGGGGTGAACAGTACCTCCCCCTGGAAGGGTATGGGACGGGATGTCGGCATACATCAGAAATCGGTCAATATCAATCCAGTTATATATTTAATAAGATTGTTGTGCCTCCAAGTATATCTTTTTTGGTGTAGTTGAACCGTGCAGCCATTCAAAATATGGTTTGTAGTTTTTTGTCTTCTACCTTGCAATTCAGCGCCAGTTATTTAAGTTGTAATATAATTGGAATTTTTAACGATGTCTAAATTTATATTATTTCCAGTACGTTCAAAAGAATTGAGTCTTTGCCATAAAATCTTTTTTAATATCTATATCTTTGCAACTAGATGTCGTAGAAATATCCAAGGTTTACCCCGCCATGTTGCAAAGATATACGAATTTGAAAATTTTAGTTTGTGGAAATTTTAGTTTTTTTTATAATTTTATTTAGAAAAACTGCTTGAATAAAATATCTTTTTAAGTTATATATATATATATTGTAGAGAGAGGAACATTTATGTCATCAAGAAAATTTAGGTTTTTAATTTTATACAGAAATTCCCGATTAGCACGAGCAAATAAAAGATTGAAAAAGTGTTCATTAAACAAGCAAAAGTATACTTTTCTCTTTCTAAATCAAGATTGGCAGTCCGTAAAAATATTAACCTGGCATACAGTGAGACTCATAAAACTGTGGAAAAGGAAGAACAGCATTTAAGCAATCTTATTTACATTTTATGCCGTCAGAAAGAAATTAGTTGATGGCGCAAACCTTTGATATTTCAAATGTATGCTATTTGTATGAACAGAATTCACAGTTTGAAATATCAAAGGCCTACAACATCAAGTTACAAAGATATTGGGATTTCAAAATAAGAATTTGTGAAAAGTATTTAGTTCCTTTTACCCAAGATAAAAATCTTAAGTGTAATTAATTTCTACTTCTTATTAAACAGCGATTAAAAAACTAAATTTAGAGAAGCTATGAAGTCACAAAGTTGTACCAGTACTGTACTGTACTGTACTGTACTCTACTGTACAGTCAGTACAGTACAGTACAGTACAGTACAGTGCATTACAGTACAGTACAGTACAGTACAGTACAGTCAGTACTGTACTGTACTGTACTGTACTGTACTGTACTGTACTGTACTGTACTGTACTCTACTGTACTGTACTGTACGGTTAAAAAAACTGAGAAAATCCAGGAATTTACCCTCCTACAAATTTTATATCTTATGTCATTGAAATGGGTATTATTAAGTGCGAAAAAGTTTTTGCCGTTATTTTTATTTTGATCGAAAAAAACAAACTAGAAAACTTAAAAATCACAGCCAAAATTTTTTCGCACGCATGATACCCATTTCAATAACATACGCATTTCAATTTATTCAATTTTACTCAAATTATTTAAAAGAAGATCGATAAAGTTACTTAATCACCCTACAATGAGACAAATTAGGTATGGAATTTGAAATTTTAATAGCAGGACGTGAAAAAGTTACTTTTTCGCCTTGATGTATAGGGCGATAAAGTCACTTAATCACCCTACAACGGGAAATATTAGGTGTGATAAATTCCATCAAAATTGAATAAAATTGATTTTGTAAGCAGGGGTGTAAGGGGTAAATTTTTTTAATGTGGCGGGCGAAGCGCAGGGAATTGTTTTACCCCCCCTGGGAAAATATCATGAAGTATATTAAATTATTGGTTTTCGTTGGGTTTGATTTGCATTTTCCACTCATTTCTGGCATTTACTCCATCAAATTCCTATAAAGCGATAGGGTTTCCGTATTCTTTGCTGTGACGTTTTTGGACTGCTGAAGAACTAGTTTTTGCGTAACAACAATAATAGAGATTGTAAACAATAACACAAATAATAAACAGACATCTAGCATCTCTGGCGCATTAGATGAAGATTCACCGTATACTAATTACTAACTCATGCTTTTTTACATAAGATCGGCTGCCTTTGTTATTGTTGTTACGCAAAAACTAGTTCTTCAGCAGTCCAAAAACGTCACAGCAAAGTGTANAACCCCCCCCCTTTCCCGGGGTTTTTAAAAATGTAATTTAACTAGATGGGAGAAAAATAATTTTCCCATGTAAAAATCCCGTGTTCATCTCGTGAAATAAACTCAGGTTTTCACCGTGTAAAAACTCGGTCCTAGACCCGTGATCAAATCGTCGACAATCACCTCGACAACACGTGAATTATCACGGGATAATGACGGGTCACTCGTGTGAAATAAACCAAATAATCTTGTGTTCTTCACGGGTTTTTGTTTGTTGGGTATGTGGCACGGAAGGGGAAATAGTGGTGGCTCATGGCTGCCTACCTTCCCCCGCTCGTAGAATAGTAGAAGGGCATTAGGAATTTATCCGAATAGTGTGTACTTTCTGTACACTTTGATATGACGTCATTGGCTGCACTGCCGTAGCAGTATTGGTATTAAATTCAAACAATCAACATTAATTAACGTGGTCCGGAGAACGATCTTTGGACCGCCCCCGGGCCCACCCCTCCTATCAATTTTGTACATGACCACTTTTTCAACAATTTTCAATTAAATTAGTATTTATTTTTGGTTAGGTTAAGACACTTTCTGGGCCGAGCTAGGACAGGCTAGGGGGCCGAGCGCTGCGGCAACATGTCTTACATTTAATATCATGTACAAAATTGATAGGAGGGGGTGGGGGGCGTCAGTTACTAAATAATTTAATCATCGTAGCTTTGCTAAATATGGTTGCTTATAAATTTTTGTATTAATCAGTTATAGGATAGGCATGGCTCTCCTGCTTAAATAGTGATTTTATTATGCATCTCATTTGTATGAAAACAAAACTTGTTAGATGTCATTAAGTATAGTTCTGTAATGGTCTAAGCAGAATTTTGGCCAGTAACGTGAGCAAAGAGCCGAAAAAACTTATTTTAAGCGATAACATTGCAATCTGTTCCATAATCTGTTCTATAAAGATAATAAAGTTATGCATTTCTAACGGATTCCAAGTTTCCAAGTGATATGCACTGGCAGGCCCAATTGTGTACAAGAATAGAAAAGGGAAATGGAAGGAAAAAAGAGGAAGTCAATGGAAATGGGAAAGGAGAAGGGGAAAGAAAAGGAGATAGGGGAGGGGAAGGGGAAAGAAAAGGAGATAGGGGAGGGGAAGGGGAAAGAAAAGGAGATAGATTCTTTAGTTAAGGGCAAAAGTGACATTCTAAAATATTTATATTCATGATGAAATTATGCTTAAATGTAAATAAATGCGTAACTTTAACTAACCCTCCATTTATAGATTGGCATGTCCGATGTACATTTGAAACTTTCAGTTCTCCATCGTTTCTGAAGCAAAAATTTGCGAGTCACTTTTGTTTAGCAATCACAAATGAAAATAATCAGTTTTCAAGAAGAAAAACATGGATATCTACTGCATATTTGATCAGACAAAGCTATGAAGGGTATAATTGTAAATCAGATTGAAATGATAGTCTACAATCCCTTGATTACATACTAATTAAACTGCATTGTAGATTAATGGATTTTAAAGAAATTAAGAAAAAAATCGCACATAGTTATAAAAAAACTATTGAAAAGCATTACAGATACTGCATCCAAAATCAAGAATTCGAGGATACTTGCCAACAAATCTTTCAATTATTTGGTCAAGTAATTTCATGATTAAGAAAGTTGTCATCTTCAATATAATTTATTTCTTTTCTTAATCTTTGAGTTTTGGGGCGTGCAATGCAATGTAGAATGTATATTGCAGATTTCCTGGGGATGAGAAAAACAAGCAGATTTAGTATCAGTATTTTAAGTGTGCTCCCCCCAGGGGGGCAGACGTGGGGGGGGGGTATGTGCACCCAGTGTACCCCCCTTTCATTAAGGGACAGGGGAGTTAAGGGATAACATAAAGGCAAAGAGGAGATCAGGGGCATATTCAGGAAGTTGTTCAGAGCGCTCACATTTTTTTTTCTGTCCAGGGGGGGCTTAGCACCGGTTTGGGTCCAAGCTGCAGCGCTCGGCCCCTAGCCCTTTAGCCTGTCCTGGCCGCATGACTCGGCCCCCTATTCAGCAGGGCTTGGCCCAGAAATTGTGTTAACCAAGCCTAACCATAAACTAAAAAAAATGATTATTAATAATCATGTTGAAATTAGTTAAATCAAGGACATATATAAAGTGATAGAAGAGGGGCGAAATGGGGTTTTTAGGATCCAACCTTTTTAACTCTGTCTGATAATGAATGCATTTTCTATCAAAAATAAGTTCTGACTGGTTTTTTATTAAATAACGTGCGAATTTCTCCTCCATAAATTTTTTGTAGAAAGAGAATAGAATATATATTAGAAAAAAGTGTAAAACGGCCATTTTGTTGTCCTGTTTCCACACTGCAGGTGTACTTGTCCCTTGAAGACTAACTATTCCATTTAACTTTATCTAAGAATTGTTGACAGATTAATTATTTTTAATAATGTTTAATTTCAGATATATTGAAGACCTAAACTGCAACTATGAAGTCTAAAATGATTAACATCAAGGATTTTAATTTCCAAGATTTGCTTGACTCTGCATCCAACCTTTATGATGTTGAATTCAAGATTATAGATGAGAACTCCCAGGAGCTGGGAACTGTCAGGTCCCACAAGTTCTTGCTGTCCCTCCTGTCCCCTGTGCTGAAGAAGATGTTTAGCAGCCGGGAGGAGGGGTCCATTGTTGTTGAGATCACTGGTCCGTCCTTCATTAGTTTCCAGACCCTCATCCAGTTCTTATACACTGGAGATGAATCAATTATTAAAGGTCAGTTAAACCATCCTTCATTAGTTTCCAGACCAGTTCTTATACACTGGAGATGAGTCAGTTATTAAAGGTCAGTTAAACCATCTTTTATTAGTTTCCAGACCCCCATCCAGTTCTAATACACTGGAGATGAGTCCGTTATTACTGGTCAGTTAAACCATCCTTCATTAGTTTCCAGACCAGTTCTTATACACTGGAGATGAGTCAGTTATTAAAGGTCAGTTAAACCATCATTCATTAGTTTCTAGACCCTCATCCAGTTCTAATACACTGGAGATGAGTCCGTTATTACAGGTCAGTTGAACCATCCTTCATTAGTTTCTAGAACCTCATCCAGTTCTTATACACTGGAGATGAGGCAGTTATTACAGGTCAGTTAAACCATCCTTCATTAGTTTCCAGACCCTCATCCAGTTCTTATACACTGGAGATGAGTCAGTTATTACAGGTCAGTT
>NW_019397718.1:0-8695 GCF_000591075.1 Eurytemora carolleeae | reverse complement strand
TTTATGTTCAGATATATCCTCTATTGATGATCTTATTGATATTTATGTTCAGATATATCCTCTATTAATGATCTTATTGGTATTTATGTTCAGATGTATCCTCTATTAATGATCTTATTTATATTTATGTTCAGATGTATCCTCTATTAATGATCTTATTGGTATTTATGTTCAGATGTATCCTCTATTAATGATCTTATTGATATTTATGTTCAGATATATCCTCTATTAATGATCTTATTGGTCTTAATGTTTAGATATATCCTCTATTAATGATCTTATTGGTATTTATGTTAAGATGTATCCTCTATTAATGATCTTATTATTATTTATGTTCAGATATATCCTCTATTGATGATCTGTTTGGTCTGTATTATCTGGGAGATAAGTATGAGCTGCGTGGAGCCAGGAACCTGATCAAGGAAGTTGTCTCTAGCTTCAAGATCAACCAGGAGAACTGGATTCATGTACTCAAGGAAATCAAGAAGTACGAGAATACTTTCCTATTTGAAGATCTCTGTAATATACTTCAGGATCAAGTTCAAGGTATTGGGATTCATTCAATTATATAATTTACAGAGTCTAAAACTAAAGAATGCGCGAAGTTTAAGTTTAAGTTTAAAAGTTCTAAAAATTAATGAGTTGCTACTTAAATATTAAACTTTCTCAATTTAACCTTGAATGGAAATTTGAATTTCCCGGTAAAAATCTCACCCAATCAGAGAAAAGGATTTACGGAGAATATTACGTAACTATCCCTAATCAGCTGTTATAGTTAATTTTAAAATTTTTACGTAACCGAAAAATAAACATATTTACAGTTACAACCAATTTTTTGGGTTTACATGCAAAAATTAATTTATCTAAAACTGTGAAATTTCTAACACAAGGTTTTCACTTTTAAATATATCGTTAAGTTGAATGCCGCTTTTCAGCTGAATGATGATTGAATAATAGACAAATAGGGAAAATGCAGAATTTCAAGATTTTAAACCTGTGTTTAAATTTTAACTCGTTTTTCAGCTGAATGATGATTGAATAATAGACAAATAGGGAAAATGCAGAATTTCAAGATTTTAACCCTGGGTTTAAATTTTAACTCGTCGATTTTGGCGAGTTAAATATTTAACCACAGGGTTAAGTATTTAACCACAAGGTTAAAGTTTAAATTAAGTCAGAACTCAGAAATTTAACCATGAACTTAAAATGTAAGTCAAAACTTTTTGTTCTTTAGTTTTAGACTCTGGACAGTTACAGTTGATTTTTATTAATATGGTAGAGGAATATTTTTGCCAGGGTATATTTTTTGTTCACAAAATGACACTTTTGCACAATTGAGCTTGGAACTACTAGTTGAACCTGGTTCAAATAAATCAATTATGAATTTATGTTATCTTTTTGTTTAGGCTATTTGAAGGGCTGTCCCTCTTCTGATGAATACCTGGATGATATTCAAGAATCTGATGATTATTAAAGGGAGTGACCGGCTATGTAAGGTAGTTGAACTGAGGACGCAGTGTTGCGGAAAACCTCTTAAGGATTCATTTGAGACATATTAAACTTTTTTAAGATCTGTAAATCCTGAGTTTGAGTGCAAATTCGAAGTTCAAAACTCCTGATTTGGGGGTGGATACGCTTTCAGAATTAGTTTTTTTTAAATTATTAATTAACGACGACATAAAATGTAACCTCTATTAGTTGTTAAACGAAAAACCGACCAATGACTGAGGCCAGAATATTCAACTCCGGTGAACTTGTTCCGAAATCCAAGTTCAGGGGTTGAGTGGCTCCAGATGGGATGAGCAAGTGGACTTTCTGGGAGGGAGGACCGGCCCTGGGAGAATTCTACGAGTATGTATGTCTGTGCTATCCGCCTTGTTTCTAACTACGGGCGGATACTCAGTCTGGTCTGAGAAGCTGAGAGTATCTGCCTTGTTTCTAACTACGGGCAGTTCGTCTGTTTTATCCGCCTTGTTTCTAACTACGGGCGGATACTCAGTCTGGTCTGTGATGCTGAGAGTATCTGCCTTGTTTCTTACTACGGGCAGTTTTGTCTGTGCTATCCGCCTTGTTTCTAACTACGGGCGGATACTCAGTCTGGTCTGAGATGCTGAGAGTATCTGCCTTGTTTCTAACTACGGGCAGTTCGTCTGTTTTATCCGCCTTGTTTCTAACTACGGGCGGATACTCAGTCTGGTCAGAGCTGTGGAGAGTTCAAGAGATCTGCCGGGTTTCTGTCTATGATCACCTGCTATCTACCCTGCTTCCAGCCTTTTGTTTAATTTTTGTGATGCTATGTTCCTTTTTTGTTATTATTTTTGTTGTTTTGATGTTTACTTTAGGTGTGGCGGGAGGAGATTATTGATCTTGTGACGAGGATGTGTACTCCTTTTTTCTTTTTTTTGTTTAATTTTGTTTATTTTTGTCTCTACCCCTTAAAGGGTACAACACTGCAGTTGTTAACCCTCCTAACCTCTGTGTCTATAAACTCATAGAGGACACTGGAAGGGCACCTCAAGGTCAACAACACTGCAGTTGCTGGCCCTAATGAGTAGTTCTGAGCACTTATTCATGAATTGTATGGTTAATAGTGGTTTACTTTGAATAAATGGATGTTGAATTTATTGAATTAAAATTCTTATTTTCAAGTTTTATTCTTACTTTGTGAATGCTAAGGCCGGTCAGGCAACTAAGTTTCTTTTTGAGTTACTTAGTGTGTGCTAACGATGGACAGGCACGGAATTATGTCTTACTAATCCATTTACTAATTTCCTAAATGTAGTTAATGATAATTCTCGACTCGACTACAATGATTTAATCAACTAAGTTTCCTTTTAAGTTACTTAGTGTGCGCTAACGATGGACAGGCACGGAATCATGTCTTACTAAACTATTTACTAACTTCCTAAATGTAATTAATGATAATTCTCGACCTGACTACAATGATTTAATCAACCCAATTTGTGGAAAGGTACTGAGTTTTTATGAAAGGGGAGGTCAGTCTTGGATACAGCCAATGTGCAGTTAACATCATTATAAAAGATCATAAATCAAATGTAGCTGGATATACGGGTAATACTGCACAGCAGTTACGTGGGGTCGGATGATAATGCATCTACGGCTCTTAATCAAGGCAGCACGGGTTAGGCTGCAACAGGATGCAGGTCGGCTCGTGGGTCGGTTGACAATGCACCTGCGGCCCCTAAGCTAATTCCCAGGCTAATCCCGGGCAGGATTTGACAGCTAAAGTAACATGAGATTCGGTCGACCCTTTATTTCATAAATGAGAACAGTTACCGACGACCCATAAGGGGGTAGTATTGGATGGGGACAATGCGCCGGCAACACTTTTTAAAAGTCTATTGTTCCAAAGATTATAAATCAAATGAACCTGGATATACGGGTATCATTGTGCCGCAGCGACATAGGGTCGGATGATAATGCATCTGCGGCACTACAGGATGCAAGCCGGCACGTGGGTCGGATGATAATGCTCCTGCGGCCCCTAATTTAACACAGGCTATTTTCGAGCTTAAGTTATGACTTCTAGTGTACCATGAGAATCGATCAAATTTTTAACCCAAAAACGAGACCACTTAGATCCATGCTATCTGGTGCATAGGTCTGATGATTTCCCTCTGCGTCTGCGCTAATAGGTTTTCCAAACCAAACCCTTTTAGTGTTTGATGAGTGTACGTCCAACAAGCCGGAAACCTGAGTTAGGGGAGTTTTCCAAAATTAAGTTTACCTTCAAAGTGAAAATGCAGTGTAAATTCAGTGTGTGCTCAGCCATCCTTATAATCAAGTACTATGGCTTATTACATCGTCCTAAGAAAGGACCAGGTCCCTCTCCAGACCTACTGGATGAAAAAGACCTCTGGCAGCCATGATACTCTCCAAGGACATTGTCATGAATTCAGATATGACTTTTTCGGCGGTGAGCACCATCATCCCAGGCAGCTTTTTCGGTCGTAGCCAGCCAGTCATTTATCACGTTAAAACCTTTAAACCAGGAGCTAGAAATCCCGTCCAAACTAGTCAACTAATTGTCTGAGCTAATTTAGCAATTTGTTTCACAATTTATCAGTACATGCAGATTCTCAGAGTTTATTCTGCTTATTGCTATGTACAGTTTTTCTGAGTTAATTTTGCCCTGCAAATTACTATCTTGTACAGAGTTTTCAAGTTAATCCTGCAGTTTCAACGACAGGTTTGCAATTTTTCACTGTGAACAGATTTTCTGGGCTAATTTTGCAACGATTATTGCTAATTACTATGGGCAGAGTTTCTAAATTAATCCTGCTTTTTCAATGACAGGTGTGCAACTTTTCACTGTGTACAGATCTTTGTATTGCAACTTATTATCATGTTCAGAGTTTCTAAGTTAATTCTGCTTGTATGACGACAGGTGGCAATTTTTCACTATGTACAGATTTTCCGTGTTAATTTTACAGAGTTTATTCTGCTTATTGCTATGTACAGATTTTCTAAGTTAATTTTGCCCTGCAAATTACAATCACGTTCAGAGTTTTTAAGTTAATCCTGCTTTTTTGACGACAGGTGTGTTTTTTTTTACTGTGTACAGATTTTCTGTGTTAATTCTGCAAATTTGTTTTGCAAATTACTATCATGTTCAGAGTTTCTAAGTTAATTCTGCTTGCTTGACGACAGGTGTGCAATTTTTCACTGTGTACAGATTTTCTGTGTTAATTTTGCAAATTTGTATTGGGTTTTTATTGGTTTACCCAGCCACCAAATGTACCCTATGTATTTATATTTATGCTCAACTCTGTCTCTCAGAGGTTTTATATGCTTTAATAATATTTTAATGGCTTATTTAGCACCGTATTTAATAAACCTATTTATGTTTCTCTGTGTCTTCTTTGTTGTAGATAAAAAAAAATTAAATGAGATCAGCCTGCTATGGTTGGTCCTTCGAATATGAACGGGTTACCTTAATGTAACCAAATTTTTGTACACCAATCATTCAGTCAGTCCCAATCAATTAATGTGTCATCTATTTCGCTACCACTAAGCAGAGCATAACAAAGGTTATGGGTGCTACTGCTCATGGTCTTCAGGGCTTTTTTCCAATTATAAGGTCTTTTGTCCTTTCTAGTGTACAACATT
Source organism: Eurytemora carolleeae (assembly GCF_000591075.1). Classification (NCBI taxonomy): domain Eukaryota; kingdom Metazoa; phylum Arthropoda; class Copepoda; order Calanoida; family Temoridae; genus Eurytemora; species Eurytemora carolleeae. The sequence continues at coordinate 3,565 of NW_019397718.1, read as the reverse complement.
ATGGATGGGTATTGGTTTGGTAAGACAAAACTCATGTTGGAAATGAAAAATTGTATTAGGCAAACTCATGTACTATGCTCACTCATTGGGGTTCTATGCCTCTTCCAGGGTGCTTCATCTTGATATTCTTTCAGAGTACTATGCTAAGCCTCTCTTAGCCTACTTAACGTCAGGAGTGCCTAAGGATAAGCAATGAGCAAGAAAAGGAGTCGGAATAGGATTGCCCGGGAAAATAGGCGGATTAGGCGTATTAGGCAAAATAGGCAGCATAACCCGGTGCCTCAACCATTGGTTGGTGGTGGGGATTACTTAAACTTGGTCGCTTGGAATTGCAATGGCCTGCTGCGTTCTGATAAGATCGACCAAGTTGCTGAAGCCTTCGAGAAGCATAAATTAGACCTAATTTTCCTAACTGAGACCCACATCAGGGCAGTGGCAGTTGAAGATTTGTCATCCTTCAGGGGATGTGAATTGTACGCCAAGAACCGGTCGGGATATGAGAAACGAGGTGGGGGCCAGTTAATTCTTGTGCGGTCCAGTATCAATCACATGCGGCATGTTCCAGGGCTGGTTATGTTCCCATACCTAGATGCTGAAAGGGACTGGGTGTTGGTGCACGAGGGAGGTCGTGACCTGGCCATCTGCTCAGTTTACTTGGCAGCAGATGTGGGGGGGACTGAGCATATAGTCTGGAATGCAGACTTGATCAACATGATTCAAGCTGAAATGGTCGCCCTCACTGAGCAAGGGTACGCTTGCCTCCTAGTTGGTGACTTTAATGGCCACATTGGGTGTGATGATCAGGGAGTGGTAGGGAACAATCCTGACATTAATTATAATGGTAGATTAATAAGGGAGTTTGTGTATAACAACGACCTCATCATTGTCAATGCAGACAAGGACAGGTGCTCTGGCACCTTTACCAGGGTGGTTTCAAAATCGGTTTCCCTTCTAGATCTGGCCATCGAGGGGAGAGGCCCATCAGTGTTGGTACACTCCATGGTGGTCGACGAGCTTAACCAATTCTTGACAGGAAGCGACCATTCCCCTCTTATTGTTACCCTCAATGTTGGAGCAGAAGGGGATGACGCCCCTGTTGCACAGGAGATCCGGGTGCCTAACCCCTCGAACCTCAACAAGGATCTATTTCAGTTCAAATTCATGACCTTGTGTGAGAAGATTGACTGGGGTGGCCTGGATGTCTCACAGAATTGTGAGGCTCTCCAAAAAACCTTGGTTCTTGCAGCTGACCAAGCTGGGGTACCTGCTCCGACAATCAAAAGGTCATCAGTAGCAACTAAAGCACTAGGTAGGGCAAGGGCCCGCTGCATGCGGGCGGAGGCGGTGGTCAGGAGATTATCCATTGAGCAGAGAGTTACTGGTTTCCCGCTGAGCCTAGCAGTAGCAAAGGAAGCTGAGCTAGCCGAGGCAAGGCGGGTCAGCTCGGCTCTCAGACTTAAGATTGGGGAAAGGGTCCTGTCTAGGAGAAGGATTCGCAGGAACCGGCTCAGGCAAATGAAGTCTATGACCTCTAAACAGTTTTGGCGAATGGTTCGAAATGCCGTCAAGAAAGCGGGAAGCTTGTCAGCTCTCCGCGATGCCAATGGAGTTCTGGCGACAGCAAGGGCCAGAATTGAGGAGATTGTGCTCCAAGAGCTGGAGAAAATCTTCTCAGGTCAACGGTCTAAGATTTTTAGCCACAGAAATGAGCAGCTGGTCAAGGAGATTGCTGCAGCAGCTGGTGACGGCTGGCGGGAATGGGTGCCTGACGCAGTAGACCCCTGCAAATTCGAGGACATCATTTGCCGTCCAGTATCTGAGCAGGAAGTTGAGAAAGTAATCGCAGGGTTGAAGGTGAACCGTGCCCCAGGGGTGGATGGAGTAACCTCTTCCATGCTAAAGCTGGCAGGACCCTTGTTAATTAGTTTGTTCACCAGGCTGATCAACTCTGTCTTTGAGGTGGGTCAAGTACCTGACTCACTTGCTGTCAGGAAGATGAATCTCATTGATAAGAAAGCCCCCTCGTTACTGGTAAAGGACAAGCGCCCTCTCACTGTGTCGAGTGTCCTGTTGTCAGTGATCACTAAGATCTTGCACGGCCGCCTGGACCCAATCTGTGAAGCCGAAGGCTACTATGGCGCGGTCCAGTACGGATTCCGTAAGAACCGGTCCACGTCAGATTGCATATTCATCCTGCTAGCAGCTATCCGGAGAGCTAAACGCAAGGGCCAGATAATCTCCATAGCTTGTTGTGATATTGCAAAGGCTTACGATTCGGTGAATCGGGAACTGTTGTACCATAAACTGGACTCTCTCGGTTTTGGGGGGAAGGTCAAAGCCCTGATTCAGTCCATGTACTACAACGATTGTGTGCAGGTCAGAATTAGAGGGGGCCTCACAGCGCCCCTTTGGTTTACCAAGGGAGTGAAACAGGGGTGTGTGCTTTCACCACTCCTGTTTGCCCTATATATCAGCTCCTTGGGTAGTGTTCTCCATTCAATGCAGGAAGGGGTGGAGTTTGACGGCCTGGTAATAACAGCGTTATTTTTTGCAGATGATCTCATCTTGATCTCCCGAACAAAACGACGGGGTATGGAGCGGTTGTTCAGGGCAGTGCAGCGATTCTGTGTTGGCATGCATATGAAGCTGGCAGTCAGCAAAACCATAATTCGGTCCAATGGGCCCAATGACTCCTCGTGGTCAGTCTCAGAGGATGAGCCGGAGCTTGAGGCTCTCCTGGTCGGGAAGTACCTGGGGGTTGATATCCAAGTGAAGGGCCGAAATTTGGTTAAGGCTAGGGAGGAAAAAATGATAATGGTGGCAAGATCCTATGCTCATACCATAATTGGGTTAACCCGGTCAGGTCTGGACAGAGCCCTGATTGCACGTAAACTTTGGGAGTGCTGCGCCATCCCTGCAGTCCTGTATGGTACTGAGGCCATGATCATCACAGCCTCTACAGTGGGGGCCCTGGAGCGAATCCAAGGCCAGGTGGCCAGGTTTATCCTCCAGCTCCCATCATCCACGTCAGGTGTCGCTGGATTCATAGATGCTGGCCTCAAACCCATGGGTGAGAGAATCAAGGAGCGGCTCGGCCTGTATGTGTGGACAATTGTGAACAAGCGGAGGGACCCATTATTAACTAGTGTGTTCGCCTCTGTCATGAGGTCTGGAGAGGACCCTTGGACAAAATCGGTCCAAGACCTGGACCCGGCAGGGAGTTGTCTTTTCCTTCAGCCAAGGTCTGTGGTCCGAAGGACCTTACTCCAGGCGGCAATCCAGACAGTGGTTGCCAGGAAGCGCGAGCACGTCTCCCTAAGATACATGCCCCTGCCAACCCTTTGGTTTAAACTCCAGCCACATGTGACTGACTCACCGTCGTCACGGCTACTATGCAGAGTCCGCGCAGGGGACGTTGGATTGGGTAATAGACGCCCAAATGACTTCGGCAAATCTTACAAACTGTGCCCGTTCTGTCTCCAGAATGGATCATCAGTTTCTCTGAATGAAGCACATGCTATCCTAGAGTGCCCTGCTTCTGCCTATGTCAGAAGGGTTTCAGGCC
>NW_019397717.1:0-46435 GCF_000591075.1 Eurytemora carolleeae | reverse complement strand
GGGTCGTGCGGGTCGTTTTCAGACTCTAAAACAGCGTCGCTTGTTCTATGCGGGATGATCTAAAGGTGCAAACTGCAAACTATCACTCAAAAATCGATGAGAATTTTGCTATTTACTTCTTAAAAACAAAAGCTAAAAAGAAGTGCTTTATATTTCTAAAATGCACAATGATCCAAACGCCCACACTAAAATCGATGAGAATTAAAACTTATGCTTAAAACATGTTGTTTTTGATTTTAAATGCTTATAACTAGGGCTACTAAAGATTCACAATGGTACACCTTGAACTTTTGTTAGACCTAACATGGTTTAGTTACCTATGTTTTTCTAAAATTTTGATTTTTTAAATTATGATTCTCTATCAAAAGTGACTTGCGGAATTATGTTAATGCGAAACAGGACTAACGGATACCGCTGTGAATCAAGCCAAAACAGTTTTTTGGTTTTCTTGGAATTAAATATAGACAGCTCCTCTAAAGAGATGTTGTTTAGAAGCTTACCGTTGGCCCGCAACCTGAGCCTTTTGACCGGCTCAGCAGCCGCCTGCTTACCACGCCAAGGGTCACCACCTAGATCACATTCACCACCTCACACTGAAGCTAGGGTTCAGGTGAGTGAATTTCATAATTATTCACGCAATGGCACATTAAACTGAATTTTTTTCTTTTTAGTTTGAAATCTGAAATGTAATGAAACAATACCTACTTTTTTGTAGAACAGAAAAGTTTTTTTTTTACTTTTGACTTAGACCAGTTAAATTTCTAACTTTTTGGTGTCAAATAAAACCTAAAAGAGTTAATAGGTCACAATGTTGTAGCATTAATTCAAAATTAAATTAAGTTTTTATTTTCTGATTTAAAACAATAAATTTTGACTTTCTGTATTAAGTAAAAAAATTTAAAAAATATTTAATATTTTAATTTTGGCTTCATTTTTCAGTTAAATTTACGGATTAAAGAAGAAATTAAAGAGGAGGACCAAGGGGTAAATGTTTTATACTTTTTATTAGTTAATTTTATTTAATATTTGATATATTTATTTTATTATTTTTAATCTAGAGGATTTATTTCAAAACAAAAATTTGAATGTTCTCATATCGTGTAATTACATATTTACCTATTTTTCACAATTTTTGAAATTTATTAACGACTAGTAGCTTTTAATTCAGAATTTTGAACTTTATTGAGTAAGAACATTTATGTTCGTTTATCTAAGAATGAACAGTTGAATTACGTATAAAAGGAACTGTAATCATAAGTTCAAGTGAACCCTCCATGCAAAGATTACAATGGTACTCTTTAACCCTTTAACTGTTCATCGAGGACAGAGATTTCCCTGTTTATATCTCTCAAGTATTGTTCGGATTCCCATGAATAAAAAGTGTACAGTGTGAACTCAACTCAGTTGACTCTTACAAAAATACCGAATATTTTACGTTCATAGCGGTTTGCAATAATTCGAAAGTAATGTTTATTTCCTGCGATTTTAGGAAATAAAAATCGATGTTTCTCAAATATAAAACATAACAATTAGGATTGAAAAATTGCGAGCGTTATTTTTGGATAAAATAGAAAAAGTCCGTTATCTTTGTTCAATCCAAAGTTTAAAGGGTGCTGTTGTGAATAGGGGATGGCGCTCTTTAAATGAAAGGTCACTTGAAAGTACGCTTACAGTCCCCTTTAATTAAGTTTCGCTGGGCGATAGTGTACAATATTGTTGTTTAACTAGCCTCACCTTGATCAACTATAGTTCTTGTTCTTCAATTAATCCGACCTCTGGTCAATAACTTCTTTAAAACAATCCATGATCCAAAAAAATATTTTCTCGAATTTGTCCAAATATTTTCTATACTTTAGGATTTGGATGTGGAGACTGTATCCAGCCACGGTAAGTTTTAGTTAAAATAAGGTTCAAAATATTTACATTTTTAAGTGTTTTTTTCTGCAAAAACAGTTTATTTTCATTTAAAAATAATATATTTTGTTTTGTCCAGGAGAGGATGATTCTAATGGAAGCAGTGAGAGAATGGATCCAGGTTAGAAACTTGTACTTTCAGATCAAAATAAAAATGGCGACAAAAATAGTTTTTTTTTTAATTTTCTTTTTGTTTGTTTAGAGTCTCGACTATCCACCTTTGCTGGCATATATTCAGCTGGATTTCAGGCTGCTGCTTTGGTAAGTAAATTCTACAGCGTAATTATTCACAACATTTTATATATACAGTGGAACACATCAAACTTTAAACAAGAAAGACGACTGTTAGAGTCAATTTATGCGATTCAGGATCTTAAGACGGGGAGGGGGCAACAGATAATTAACCCCCCCCCCCCTGAATACGCTACTATATGTAGTACAACCCTATTTCGGAAGTTTTTTTCTCGATCCACAAGTAAAACTATTTGCATTAGAGCATCATCAAATGCACACATTACAAGTTTGATTGATATCGTCTTCCTTTTCCACAGTTTTATCAATCACTTATTTTATGACCTTGTTAAAAATATTTTGTTTTCAGTTTTCTGCGGCTGATTCCACAATTTCAGATTTCAGAGAGTAAGACACATTTTGCAATTAATATTTTTTTTAATTTTAAATTTTTGTTATTTTTCTTTGTAAGTCAGTAAGACATAATCATAATACGTAAAATTCTTGTCTTGTCCGCCCAACGCACCATGCTATATTGGCAATTTTTTTAATTTATCTTCACACTCACGATAAATTGCAAAATGCATTGGTTCACAATTTTTTTCACTCTGAAGGAATAAAGAAAGGAAATACTGAACTTATTAAATGTCAAATGTTTTCTAAAAGACTAAAACTATGGGCGGTTTATTCCAACTATTTCACTCCGGGGAAGTAGAACGCGATGGTTAGCCAGTTGGCCACTACATGCCCAAGTAGAACGCGATGGTTAGCCAGTTGGCCACTACATGCCCAAGTAGAACGCGATGGTTAGCCAGTTGGCCACTACATGCCCTAGGCAAACCTTGTTTGCAATTTTAGAAATGTTAGTAATAATATTTATTTTAATTTTGTTATTTATAGAAGAGGACCAACTAGGCTAGATGAGTCTTCTTTGGGCCGAGACAGGTTGGATAAGCATTTAAAAAAATAAAATAGGTTTTTAGTTTTTTAAATTTTAAAACAAGAAATTAGTTTTTAAGAGTTGGATTATCTGAAAATCTTTAATGCATTAAAAATTAAAAGTTTTAAAAGTTTCAATCTCCCGAAAGCATCCTGAAATTAAGAAATATTCACAACATTCTTTTCGTTATTTCAAACAAAATGTTCGTTATAAATTAATTTTAAAAGTTTGATGACAAAATGTTAAGGTTTCGAACAAAAAAAAAACACATTTTTTAAAGGTCCTTCAGTGAAAGTAGGCGGATTGGTAATATATCAAAAAGGTAAGCATTTAAAAAAAATTTAACTTTAAGAAATTTTTTACTACTATTTAATTGTCAAATAAACAAATGTTTAGGGATATTTAGATGGATATGTTCATTGTTCAATAATGTTCAGATGTATAATGTTTAGGGATATTCAGAAAGATATTGTTCAGGGATGTTCAGATGGATGTTTAGGGATGTTCAGATCTATTATATTACGGAATGTTCAGATAGATAGTTCAGAAGCATAATGTTTATGTATATTCAGCCATATACTGTTTAGAGATGTTCAGATGTATAATGTTTAGGGATATTCAGATGTATAATGTTTAGGGATGTTTTTGGTGTATTCAGATATATACTATTTAGGGATGTTCAGATGTATACTGTATAGGGATGTTCAGATGGATAATGTTTAGGGATGTTCAGATGGATACTTTAGATGGATAATATTTAGAGATGTTCAGATGTTTTATGTTTAGGGATGTTCAGATGTATTATGTTTAGGGATGTTCAGATGTAATATGTTTAGGGATGCTCAGATGTATTATGTTTAGGGGTGTTCAAATGTATTATGTTTAGGGATGCTCAGATGTATTATGTTTAGGGATGTTCAGATGCATTATGTTTAGGGATGTTCAGATGGATAGTTTAGATGGATAATATTTAGAGATGTTCAGATGTTTTATGTTTAGGGATGTTCAGATGGCTATGGACCTGGGAATTCCTCCTGAAGATATAGAAAAAGTTGTCAGGAAAATAATCTTTTAAATTTTTTCATTCATCAACTCAATTTTGAAAAAAAAATGGTAAAAATGAAAGTTTGCCTGGTTCATTAAAAATTCCCGGACATTTGAAGTACCGTACTGATTTATAAACAACGTCGTGCTAGTATGTACATAATTGTACAGCACACGGCAGAACGGGACGGTCCACCAATTTAGTTATCTACTCTTAGATTTATTAACGTTAGTTAAAACCTAACAACTTATCATAATATTCTGAAATTGATATTTTTCATTTCTAAAGGTTTTTGAATTTTAATAAAATCATAGAAAACTGTCAAGCTCAATTATATAATTCTGCACAGTAGGTCAAACTATTTTCGGCCATAGTCGACGTTTCAAATTCTCTATGATTGCTTCTTAAAGGGAGTGTTCGCGAAAATTGAAAAGGGTTATAGACTAACGTCGAATACCGAAGAACGTAGGACCCATACAAATTCACTAAGTTGCAATATTCCACTCAGATTGTAGATAATTCAATTCAATTAAATTTAAAACTTATCATTAAGATATTATCAAGGTAGATATTATAAACATGTAAATGTCGAAAATTAATATAAATAAAAAGAAATGGGAGGGACATTCTAATTTTAAAAAAACCGTTTTTGATTTTTCTCTACTATTTCTAAGAAAGAACGGTTTAAAATGAAAAACCAAAAGTGTTCATTGGATTAAGTAATCGGGATTAAGGATATCTCATTCTAAAGTTTTCAGCTCTGAATATTAATTTTAAATTCAATTGAGTATTATACGATAAATATGTTTACCCCCTTTTATTTTTCCCTTTAAAGTGGAAGTAAATAAAGGTTATTTGGTGTAGTATGCCTATGGATGAACTGACAGATTACTGTGTGAGAAAGGGATTATCCGAGGAAGGAACAAACAAGCTAAAGTTAGTACATTTTATGATAGTAAAACACAGAGCTCTTTTTCGGCTAAAATCGACGTTTAGAACTCTATGATAGCTTCTTGAAGTGGAAGTGAAAAAAGATTGTGTGGAGTAGAATGCTAATGGATGAATTTACTGATTACTGCGCGAGGAAGGGGTTATCCGAGGAAGGAACAAACAAGCTAAAGTTAGTACATTTTATGATAGTAAAACACAGAGCTTTTTTTTCGGCTAAAATCGACGTTTAGAACTCTATGATAGCTTCTTGAAGTGGAAGTAAAAAAAGATTGTGTGGAGTAGAATGCTTATGGATGAATTTACTGATTACTGCGCGAGAAAGTGTATTATCCGAGGAAGGAACAAACAAGTTAAAGTTAGTACATTTTATGAAAGTATATATATATATAAAGAGTTTTTTTTTCGGCTAAAGCCGACGTTTAGAACTCTATGATTTCTTCTTGAAGTGGAAGCAAATAAAGATTGTGTGGTGTAGAATGCCTATAGATGAATTTATTGATTACTGCGCGAGGAAGGGATTATCAGATGAAAGGACAAACAGGTTAAAGTTAGTACATTTTTTGATAGTATAAATATATATACAGAGTTTATTTTGGCTAAAGCCGACGTTTCAAAGGCTACGATTTCTTCTTGAAGTGGAAGTAAATAAAGGTTGTGTGGTGTAGTATGCCTATGGATGAATTTGCTGATTACTGTGTAAGGAAGGGATATCAGAAGAAAGGACAAACAGGTTAAAGTAGATAAAGGAATTGAGTCTTTGGAACAAAATCAAATATTTAAACTACAATATCTTTAGAACTCGATGTTGTAAACTTTTGATATTTCAAACTCAGATTATTTGATCTAACAGAATTCATAGTTTGAAATATCTAAGGTCTGCAACATATGGTTCCGAAGATATAGTGACTAGAAAATCAGAGTTTATGGCAAAGACTCAATTCCTTTAATGATAGATTTATTCACCATACAGCTGTACAGTGCACAGTGGATTCTTTCTTTTCCAATCCATTCCTTTACAGAAAACCAAATTTTACATTTAGATTTTCAAAATGCGGGCAATTTTTTTTTAAATCATAACAAACAAAAAAGAGAAAAAAAAATTAAGTCTTGCTTCTTGCTTGAAAAATAATTAATAATTCTGATTATCTGATAATTCCTCTACATTGTCTTCCCGCAGTAGAAATGCGCAATTAAATTTTGTAGTGAACCCACAATTAAAAATAATATTTTTTGTCAAATTATAAAAATGGATATTGAATATCTAATTCATTTTTTAAGAGTAGCGTTGTAAATCGGACATGCCATTTTTTTACAATGTTTACAGTTCCTGGATCCTATATGAGTAAACAAGTTCCACCCCTTAAATTTTCAGGGATGTGCGACGAAGAGGAAAAAACAAAGTTGCTGCTCAAAACTGCAGGTTTTTTTAATTAATCTTTTTATAAACCATTATAATTATTAATATTATTATTATTATTATTATTATTTTTATTATTATTATTATCATTATTATTATCATTATTATTATTATTATTATTATTATTATTATTATTATTATTATTATTATTATTATTATTATTATTATTATTATTATCATTATAATTATCAATATTGTAATTACATGATCTAGGAAGCGAAAAATAGACCAAGTTGAAGATCTTAGAGAGCAAATTGCTAAAAAGAAGAAACCTTTGGAGGAAGCTATAAAGAAAAGAGATAAACATATGGTATGATACAAGGTTATCCACAAAGGATGAGACTGTAAAGACGACCTGACATTTTTAAAATACTATATTTCCAAGGTTACCTTAAGGTTTTTGTCTTTACATTTGCATTTGCAGGCAATCATGAATATATGAAAGCAGATATTTTGCACTCCGTACAGTTTCCTCTGATGTGGGTAACCCTATAAAACAGAGGTTATTCAGGGTTACTAGTTCAACTACAATTCCGTTGGAAAACTTGGAAAACATTTCTGATGGAAACTTTTCGTTATAAAAAAATTTTCGTCGTAAAACATTTCTCACTAATGGAAGCAGTACCACAGTAAAACCTTTTTCATGTAAAACATTTATCCTGGAAAAACATTCAACTGTAAAACATTTTAAAGAGAAAAATTATTCCTGAAAACATTTCCATTGGAAAACCATGCTTTGATGGAAGCAGTTACCCTGGAAAAGCTTTTCACTTCGAAAACATTTCTCCTGGAAAATACTTTTTCTCTCAATACATTTTCCCTTTAAAACATTTTCCATTGCAAACATTATCACCTAAAACTTTTCCAATCAAAAATATTATAAATAAAAATGTATATATTTTGTTCAGGAGAATAAAAAGCAGATGACAAAGGAACTCGATCTTATTTTGCAAGGTAATTTATTTGTCAATCAACTAATCATTATTTTTCAAAATATCAATTCTAACATTTAAAAAAATCTATATCAGCTCTTTTATCTTCTTTTGTGAAACAAGTTTATCGGGTTGAAGGAATAAAATCACAAATGTAATAAAATAGGAGAGGGTCAAATTTAGTGTTACGACTTTGTGACCTCATAGCTCCTCTTGTTTCGATTTTTCGCGCAAGTATTAGAAATACAATTTTATTTATTGACACATCTAAAAAACACATAAAACTTCATCCTTACGTGAAACTAACTTTAGTTTGACGTGATTTGAAATCAGAAGTCTGACACCCCCATCTTAAAGTCTGACACCCCCATCTAAAGTCTGACACCTCCATCTTAAAGTCTTACACCCCCATCTTAAGGTCTGAAACCCCCATCTTAAAGTCTGACACCTCCATTTTAAAGTCTTACTCCCCATCTTAAAGTCTGACACCCCCATCTTAAAGTCTTACACCCCCATCTTAAAGTCTGACACCCCCATCATAAAGTCTGACACCCCCANTCTGACACCCCCATCTTAAAGTCTGACACCTCTATCTTAAAGTCTTACACCCCCATCTTAAAGTCTGACACCTCCATCTTAAAGTCTGACACCCCCATCTTAAAGTCTGACACCTCCATCTTAAAGTCTGACACCCCCATCTTAAAGTCTGACACCCCCATTTTAAAGTCTGACACTCCCATCTTAAAGTCTGACACCCCCATATTAAAGTCTGACACCTCCATCTTAAAGTCTGAAACGGAAACTTCCTTTTTAACTTTTCCCCGATAAAAAACCTTTCTGGAGTCATTTATGGGGCCCCTGCGACCCCGCAACAATTGTTGGTCCAATCGCGGTTCAGTGTTTTTGACGTTTTAACAAAACAAACCAACAGACAGACAAACAAAAGTATATTTTATCTATTCTAAGATAGTTTTTAATAAATAATCTATTTAGTGAACAAGCTCTACTGTAAACAGTGCAAGGAGAATATAAATATTGATAACTACGCAACCCTAGGTTAGTATTATACTAGTGCTGTCAAAGTTTTCTTTAAAAATCAGCAAAACTATGTTTCGCCGACACTTGAGTATCCCAAGCTGAAAACTTTAGAATGTGATATCCTTAATCTTTATCCACTATTTTTTCTTAATCTTGATATTCAATAATGCTTGTTCTTCTCTTGTTATTAATCTCTAGGTAAAATAATAAGGGGAGAATAAGCATTATTTAATCTGAAGATTAAGAAAAAGAGGAGATCAAGCATTGATCCTGGTATCCACCAGTTTTCAGCTCAGAACTGAAAACTTTAGAATTCTGGATATCAAGATGAATGCTTGATCTCGAATACTCTCTTTGTTAATCTGCGAGTAATAAACCTTATTTTCATATTCACGAAAGTGTCTAAATTTCAAATGAATCAGAGTATCATGAACCGAACAGCTAACTAGAAGCCAACCAATTGAGTTTTTGTCACAAACTCTGATTTTTGAAACCCAGTATCTTTGCAGCTGAAGGTCGTAGACTTTAGATATTTCAAACTAAGAATTCGGTTAGATCATATAATCTAGTTTTAAATATAAAAGGATTACATCCCAAGGTTGCAAAGATAATATAGGGATTAGAAAATTTTAGTTTGCGGCAAAGACTCAGTACCTTTTGCGCACAATCAATGATAGAATTTGCATTGGTCGGAACCCAGCAGTAACATTCAAAAGAAAGGAATAATAATAAGATTAAAAATTTGCACTGTAGATATTTAGATTAGGGGTATCCAATTCCTTTCCACTGTAGATATTTAGAATAGGGGAATCCAATTCTAGACCAGATTTTGTAAAAGCAGTTGAATTACCTTGGCTAAATTGAGCTACTTCTCTTCTTCTACTTGAATACAAGAAAAGTGGTTTAACAACGTCTACGCGGCCGGTTCAACTGCTTCATGAGAAAAAATGTGCTCTCCATGGTGTTTAAAGGCAAAAATACCATAATCTTAAAAACTAAATAATCGCAGATAATTGTTAATGGCTGTCAATAGTTTTTAGTAGTTGATATTTATGCGATACCACAGTGATAACCAGAAAACAATAGAATAGTTAGACGACATTACGTTAATACTTAAGTGTATTTAATGTTTACTATAAATAATTATTAAATCACTAATTTAGTGTAATGGGTCTGGGTACACTGCACAATTGTGTTGTGTCTCATGCTTATTGGACTTTTTTTAGTAATAACTTGATTCCATGCAGTTCTCACTGTAATTTATTTTCAGGTTGCATTCAGGACCATGTAGATCAGATTAAGAAAATAGAGATAGATTAATATATGATTTATCGACATACACAAACATTTCAAATCTATTATATTACATTTTATGTAATGAAAAAATTTTCGGGGAAAATTGTTACCATTATTGATATATTACAATAACTCAATAAAAAATAAATTATGTTTAAATGTATTGTTTTTAAAATTTTTATCTATAACATATAAAAATTTACAATGCTTATTGCAACAAAATGGGCTTATTTTAAACTAAAAAATATCAAAACATATACCAGTGAATATAAATGTTAAAAAATATAATATATAATAGATGTTTCTCGTTCGATTGCATCACATCCGTGATGTGGAAATGTACTGACATCACTGATTTTTGTATGTTTGCTTGTTTCTTACCCGTTGATATACAATATGTTAAATTTGATCTCTCCAAAGTTAAATATCAGTTTCACGAAATTGAACGAAATTCGAAATTATCGCGAAAATTATGTCGAAAAGTTCGTTGACGAATTTCTTTTGTCACTATTGCAAAAATCTCGCGAATTTCGTTCAACGAAAATTTCGTAACGTTCCTTTATGTGTCCGTTTCGTTTATCTATCTAACTATAAAAAATATTTTAAAAAGCAGCTAAAATGTCCTCGGCCGATCTATTTACCTTTAGCATGGTGTAGATAATTTATATATGCAATTTAACCTTAAAAAACTTAAAAAGGCAAGGGAAAAAATGTTTTGCCTCAAACTCTAATTGTAATCACTTTATCTTTGAAACCCGATGTCTTAGACCTTTGATATTTCAAACTATGAATTATTAAACAGTTTCAGTTTATAATATCAAAGTTTTACACCATCAGGCTACAAGGATATAGGGTTTCGAAAATTTGAGTTTTAAACAAGAACTTAGTTTCTTTGAAAATATAAACTTAACTATGCAAAAAAAGTTCAAAATTGAAATATTACCATTTTGTTCAAAATATAAAATTGTACAAAATTCAATGTAATATTTATTGTAATCTTTATTTTAAAACCATGAATTTTTAAGTTTAAGAGTGATTTTTAAACAGTTGAATGTCTTATTTAAAACTGTCCCCTTTAAACCTTTATCTCGTCAAAAGATAACAATTATGTCGATTTCTCCGCTGCACCTATTCATATGAAAAATAAGAATATCTCCATCATTTAAGGGTTTAAAGGGCATCCTTTGTGAGTCGGGCATATAACTCTTAAACTTATGCTAAAAATAAGATCAAAGATTTTTATAATCATGAAAGCTAAAAAATAAATGATTTCTACACAACGCAGAAATTTTCTAAACATACGAAGAAAAACAATCTCTCAACTTTTCTTTGATTTTTACTCTGTATGTTTAATTAAATTCAAGTATTTAAATATATGTCTATATGCCTTTTAATGTGTTTAAATCATAGAAGTTGCATAATAATCACCATAATTATACCTTTATCCAAGATTATTTGCAAAACTAATAAAAAATTTCTAACAAATGGCTTTGAAACAGTTAAAAGATCAAATAAAGGTAGATTTCTAGACTAAAGGGATTTCACAAAGAAAACAATATTAGCCCTCTGAAATGTTTCTAATAATACTCCATAATTTGTCAAAATAATAATAGCAAATTAACCATAAGAGTTGCTGTACATTGGACTGACGATGATGTTAAACTTAAAATTAAGTAATCATAAATGAATTAAGTCTTTGCCACTTATAGTATGATTTGTAATCCCTACATCTTTGAAACCAAATGTATACCTGAAATATTTCAAACTCTGCTAAATTAATTAATGAAAGTTTGAAAGGTTTGCAATATCAGGTTGCAAAGATATTTAGAGATTCGAAAATTTGAGTTCAGGGCAAAGACTCAATTTGTCAATATCAAAAAAAATCTACTTATGAAATATTTCACGAGCAGCCGTAGTACATTTTAATTTCCGAGCCGGGTTAACCTTTCCGGTCCTAGTTTTTACTGTACCTAGCTCTATGGACAGGACTAGCCGGTGCAACAAGGTTAACGCGGTCAGACGTATGCTTCATATAGGTTGAACTTACTTTTACTAAAGGGGCAGATCTGCGTGATTTTCAAATTTAAAAGATTATTTTATTTAGAATGACTATTTAAAGCAAAATATGCCATACTCCAAAAACTCAAGCCCTCATTATATTTATGGCCTGTAGATCTGGACCACCCTCCAGAACTTTGAAGAATTCTCCACCTACCTCATTACCTTACTGTTTCCATCTACCATCTTCATCTGATTCAACTTATTCGAGGGGTTCTCCTCCTACCTCGACTTCCTTGAAGGGTTCTCTGAGTTCCTGAATTTTAACCACCTCAACTGCAATGAGAGGTTCTCCACCTACCTCAACTTTCTTGAAGGGTTCTCCGAGTTTCTGATTTTCAACCACCTAAACTGCGATGAGGGGTTCTCCTCCTACCTCAACTTTCTTGAAGGGTTCTCCGAGTTTCTGATTTTCAACCACCTAAACTGCGATGAGGGGTTCTCCTCCTACCTCAACTTCCTTGAAGGGTTCTCCGAGTTCCTGATTTTCAACCACCTCAACTGCAATGAGGGGTTCTCCTCCTACCTCAACTTCCTTGAAGGGTTCTCCAAGTTCCTCATTTTCAACCACCTCAACTGCAAATGAGGGGTTCTCCTCCTACCTCAACTTCCTTGAAGGGTTCTCCAAGTTCCTCATTTTAAACCACCTCAACTGCAATGAGGGATTCTCCTCATACCTCAACTTCCTTGAATCTCTGTTACCTTCTTTGATGGTATCTCCACTGCCATCAACTTCTTTGATGGAATCTTACCAAATACGACCACTTTGAGGGGTTCTCCACTGCCCTTAACTACATGGAAGGGTTCTCCACTGACATCAACTATACTTTGAAGGATTATTTATATACCACAACTACTTTGAGGGATTCTTTACCAACCTCAATTACTTGGAAGGATTCTCAACTGAACTCAACTACTTTGAAGAGTTATAAAAGTCAATATCAATGGGATCTTCAGTCATAAGACAACCAAGGTTTAAACACTACTCCCAGGAACCTATCTTATTAAAGTTACAGAGACAGTAAATTTGAAGGTATTTTTCTTCAATATTTTCCTCATGGAGGCTTTTGTACGGAGATAACACTGCAAACATTTGGTTGTGGATTTCCACACATTACCAATTCTTTAATCATCTATCATCATCAATCATCTATCTATAATCCGAATAATCGTGGTCCAAAAAAATTGAAGATTATGATATGAAAACTGTAAAAATACGCGCAACAGATAGAAGTGAAATTTGTAGCGATCAAAACCTTATTAATTTATAT
Organism: Eurytemora carolleeae; assembly: GCF_000591075.1. NCBI lineage: Eukaryota > Metazoa > Arthropoda > Copepoda > Calanoida > Temoridae > Eurytemora > Eurytemora carolleeae. The sequence continues at coordinate 33,342 of NW_019397717.1, read as the reverse complement.
TTTACATTGATGCCCACGTGTATTTTCTATGGATAGGGGCAAATGTTATTTTACTTTCAGTTTCCAGCTGATTGTGAGTCTGATCTTCCTGATTTAAGAAACCATTGTCTGATCAAGTAATTTGGGTTTGCAAAAAATACGAAATTTTAGCGAAACAATTTCCCCCATTTTGCTAAAAACCCTAGTAATATACAGATGGTTCTTGTTTTTAAAAACAGATTATTTTCATTTGTGAAAATTTAGGTTTCGGTGCATATGTGCCTTGCGCATAGCTTGTTCCAAAAACAGCGGAGAAACTATCAGAAAACAACACTTTTTAAGCCCGAAAACGATATTTTATTCAAATTGATCTGATTAAGGTTTCAGAGATACAGTTAATTGTTCAAATGGAAGGTGAGATAAAACTTCCATTATGTATATGTCAAGAATAGCATACAATTAAAACTATTATTTAGTTTTAGATTTAGTTATTTTAAATTTTACTAACTGGAGTGCCCGTCGTTGCCAGTTAAATTTTAAAAACATTTTAAAAAATTTATTTTGTTTAGCCAATTTTACCCCTAAAAAATGTAAGTCACTTAATTTGGTCCAGCCGTTTAAACGTACACTCCTTGTATGTTAAACTAAAGTAAATTGCATGTAAAATTGGACTCTTATATGTTTTTAATCAAAACTCTCTTATTGACAAACTATTGAGAAGAACAAAAATGTTTTGAAATTGTAATATATATAAACAAAGACATTAGTTTTTCTCACTCTTGTTCGTAAAATCAAACTAGAGGAGGTATCAGGTCACAAAGTTGTACCATCAGTCTTGTTGCATAAATTTGACCTTCTCCTGTCTAGTTTGCAGTGCTTGGCAGCATGTCGAGTTGGATTTGTTAACTGAAGTTTTGAACATTTTTGAGAAGTACTGTTTAGTGTTTAAGTTTTCCAATAACAATTTTACAAGTTAATTCTCTTTGTTTCCATCTTTTCATGCATTTATGCTGTTTGGAAACTTGGTAAAGAACCAAAAACTGAAATCAAAAGTCGTCTTCATTCTGTGGCGTACACAGAGGGGGCAGTGGTCCTCTTGCCCCCCCCCTGGAAAATACAAAATTAAAAAGAAACAAATTTAAAACGTAACACCTGACAATGACAAACACTAAGGATTTAAAATTCAGTGATGGTGATGGACCAAACCTCTGTAGAGTAAAAAAGTAGATGTTAGTTCCACATTTATTGAAAATGTATTTTGGTCTGGGTTGCCCCTCGTCAGTTCTAACGATATAATAACCATCAAAATCGATTAAAAAAAATTAAAAAAATGTAAAAATCACAAGAATATAAACAAACAAAAAGATTATTCAAAATAAAAATTTGGCCTGTCAAATGGACATAAGGGAAAAGAACTCAGATTATGAGATGGGAAAAGATAATTTGCAAATATTCACTTTCTAAAAAATGTTTTTAGACAATTATTATTCCTTGAGATTGTTTCTTCACAAAGATTAAAAACAAACTGTGTAGACTAAGGAATTGTCTAAATTCACTGTTAACACAAAATTTTAAGATACTTTAAACTAAAACTTTTGCAAAAACGAGACCTCGACATATTAGATGCTTATAACATGATGGAAGATGTAATAAAGGTATTCTATTTTCTATTTTTCTATTTTTTCTTACAGTCAATTAATAAAGGAATTGAGTCTTTGGCACAAACTCAAATATTCAAACCTTTGGAACCTGATGTTGTAAACCTTTGATATTTAAAATTCAGAATATTTGATCTAACAGAATTCATAGTTTGAAATTTCTAAGGTCTACAACATTTGGTTCCAAAGATATAGTGATTAGAAAATCAGAGTTTGTGGCAAGGGCTCAATTCCTTTATTTCCATAAAGAGATATTAAGCGTAATTTCAAGTTCCCCTTTATGCAATGATGACAATAACATCGAATGAAGGAAAGAGAGGTTTTAGCCTTCTAAAGAGAATACTTCATTACACAAGATGAACTATGGCGGAGAGCAGACTTAACGATCTTGCAATTATAGCTCACTACTGAGAAAATCATTGAAATTGAAAGCAAATCACAGAAAATTGAAGCTTAAGAGTTGGTGAAAATGTAGATGGAGTAAATTCTATCTAAAAATTTCAGAAGAAATTTCGTTTATTTGTGAAAATATGATTTTTTCAATGATGCTGTGATTCTTGATTTAGTTAGCTGTGATGGAGTTAAAGTTAGTTTTTTGAGCAAAGGAATAATTTTTAGACTCTATAAAGTTAGTAACAGGCCAAAAATGTATAGTCTTTTTGATGTATTTTTATGGTGTTAATTGACTTTTTGAACAAAAAAATTCCAGGGGGGGGGCAAAAAACCGCCAGGGGGGGGCAAAAAAAATCTTGCCCCCCCTTACTAAAATCCTGTGTACGCGCCTGTCTTCATTGTATTAATATATATATGGCAACGACTGTACATATAAAAAAAAATTAAAAAACATTATTATTTTAATTTAGACTTTTACCTGTGTAAGAATGCCAGTGGTATATTCATTTTGAAATCTTGAAAAAGATACATTTAATCAATTCCTTATCTATCCGCGCGCTAGTTATTTAAAAAAGAAATCTGGAGAGAAAATTTGATTTGCTCTCTACGTCTTTAGGCCATCTTTTAAAGAATAACATTACAATTTTTTTTATTTATATATATATACATATTTATATACGTATATCTGGATAACTTATCTTCACAAATTCAAAATGTATCTTGTTGCAAACTACAATCTTATTGATAGGACAAGAATAACAAATTATTTTTCAGTGCCTCTGTACATGTAATGGGTATCAGAAGAATAATACAAATTTTGTACATCAATCTGCAAAGATTTACCGCATGTTATAGCAATAGTTGTTGTGCGTTTTCTCAAAAGTCAAAGGCTAGGTTTTTAAAAAAAAATATAAAAACATATTTATAATATAAATCAAATCAAATTTTAACAAAATGTTGCCGAACACATCTTAAAATGAATGAAACGTTTTTACGCATGACAACCCTAACTGCTGGGTTTAGATGACTGCACAAAATGTTTATTGCACCAAACAAATTACCAATAAACTTGTAGAAATGTCCAAGTAACATAATTCATTAAAGATTGTACCTTTTGTGTACCCTAAACTCGGGTTAAGGAAGACGACATTTTGTCTAATATTTGTATACCTGAGAAGCAGACAGCTTAATACAGAATCATCCACAAGGGATGAGACTTCAGAGACGACTTCAGTGAGTTTATACAATCTGTTTCTTTGTATTCATAATTCTTTTCAACTGTAAACTTGTTTCTTTGTCAAATCATCAAATAAGTCATTACAATTCTAGTGAAGTTAGAAGTCTAAATTTAAACTTGAGATCGTCATATTTTAAGAGTTTCCGGTTTTCTTTTGCAGTTTCATCCTGTGTTGTTATTAACCCTGTATCTACTAGGCCGTATAGTATAGAAATATTTAGTGACCATAATAATAATATTATATAAGACAAGATTAGGAAACCAGCTTTGCCTGAAAACCGAAACTTTCTTTATAAAAATCAATCCCCTCATCAACTTTTAAATTGTAAAACAAATCATAAAACATTCTCGTTGTTCTATAATACCGAGTTCCCTTGTCAAAATTTGAGGCAAATGATCGACATACAAACACCAAAACCGAAAAACAGAGATTACAACTTTATATACAGGGTGTCCCAAAAAACATGGGAATTCAGTGACGAATTCGATATCGTCTTTGTTATGAATTAGCATTGTAATACCTAATTTAAAGAGCCATAATATTATTATGTCTGCTACATCCTTTTGAAATCGGCTCAAGAGGATATATCTCACCATCAAAAAAGGCGATTCTAAAGAAACTGCATAAGTTCTGCAAACCCAGTGTTAGTTTCAAAGCAATGTGTGAAAATCTATCAAGCCTTGCAGTACTGTCATCATACCACATTTTTAGAAAACGAAAAACACTAGACTGGGACCAACCCTTTTTCTGAAAACCACCTCTGAATAGCTAAACTATACTATGCTAAAAGTCTTGTATGGCACCGTTTTTTGGCAAACCCTGTCAATTTTAAAATGCGATATCCAGAGAAAAGAGTATTAGTTTGTAAACTTTTATATTGTTTAATGTAATTTTGCTTTAGACAAATATAAATGATAAATAAAAAAGGGTAAAAGACTGTAAAGATGTGTCTATAATGTCTCCGCAAGATGAACAGTGAAGACGGACAAGTTTACTCTGTTTGTATACTGCAATTTTCTTGTTTTACTAAGTATAACCGTATGCAGTCAAAACATAAACAAACAAAATGTGAACATAGCAGACTAAACTCTTACAGAAAACAGATTTCTCAGTAGGTATCACTATACTAAATCAAAGAATTATTTACAAAGACGATATCGAATTCGTCACTGAATTCCCATGTTTATTGGGACACCCTGTATATAGACTAGCTTGGGAACCCGGTTTTGCTTTTAAAACTAAATGGTCTTTAGATGAAATGGTAATTTAAATTTTAAAGAAATTGGTTGAGGGGTTTATGAGTTATGATCGGACAAAGGACATAGAAACACCCCAACTTAGTAAACTTCTTTACATAAATAGATAAATAATATGTAAAGACTAGAGTACACTCTTTTTGGAGGGTTCTACAATTTGTAAAAAGCGAAATGTGAGATTTCCTAAAGAATAACTATTTTAAATATTTTAAAGTTTAAAAAGCATGAAAAAATAAATCATTTGCATATACTTATGAAAATTTAACATTGTACTAAATGTACATGTAATCTATTCTGAATTGGTAAATTGTTTAAACCTAAGATTCGAAATGCTAGTTCTGATTCAAAAAAAGAGACTTTAACGTGGCCCTTCATTGATGGTGTGGGATGGTCCGATTCACAAAGGTACCCTTCAAATGTTAATTCTTATTTTTGCGCCACCCCCCCCCCCACTTTCTTTTTGAAAAAGATTATTTAAAGGATTTGTTAACTTATAAACATCATAAAAAGAAAAAATTACTAATAACTATTTTTTGTTATAGAAGATTAAAAGATAATTTGCTGTTGTTCCCATAACTACAAACACGATTTAAGTTTTCGCTCGCGAAAAATACGAAAATTTTTGCTTTTCGCTTGAATCTGTTTCGCGAAAAAATGCAAAACTTTCGCAAAATAAGAAATGCAAATTTTTCGCGGAAGAAAAAGAGAGAAAGATTTGTTCGCAATTAATTGTTGCAGATAAAAAACTTATGGTTTTCGCTAATTTTTTTCGCTAAATTATTTTTTGCGAAATTTCACAAACGCAAAACGTATTTTCCCGAAACTTCGCATCGTTTTTGTATTTTTTCGCTTAATTCATTTTTTCGAAAAACATTGAATTTCGCAAAAAAATTTCGCAAAATGCGAACGAAAATATTAGCATTGTTCCCTTTTTTCGCAAAATTTTTCGTTCGCTGGAAACCTTTCATAGAACTGAACACTTCCTTTTTTTATATAAAAGTTTTAACCACTGTACTTCATGTACTGCATGTTAACTTCCCTTGAAATAGTAAATCATCAAGAAAGTTATATAATGATTTTTTTTAATAAGAAATACTTACGAGGAAGGATGCAGTTGAACGGCGGAGTATAGTCTACTTAGGGTTTAGATATCGATTCTCATTTTGTTTTTTGTTTTTTAAAGAAAGAATTACACTAACATTTATACATATTCAAAATTACAAATTGTTGAATAGAATGTGAATATAGTGATATCTTTTTATTTTGTGTATAATCCTATACACAGTTTCTTATTATGTTTCATATTCATGTTTATGTATACACGAAGGTCACAAAAATATTGCATGTGAATCAATTTAGGCCAAAAATAATTATAGTTTACATAAATTAGCTTGCACGATATAGCTTTGTGCTGATTTCCTTCAGATGTTTTGCGAATTTTGAAAAAAATCGAGTGATTTTCATTGTCATTGGAGGGAGTTTGGCCTTATAAATAAAGTTGTTGGGGGGGGGGGAGTGTACATATGTTTTTGGAATGTTTAATTGTTTAATTAGATGAATGTAGAGACTTCTTCCTCTCTTGATGTTCCGTCTGCCCTGGGTGATATTAGATTGGTAATTAAACATTTTTTTTAAATATATATTTCTTAAATTTGTCTTTGCCAACTTTCTTGATAGAAATAACCGGTTAAAGAATTAGAGTGATTTAGACTTTTTTTAAATGACGGTCTTCGTGGTTCTAACAGACCTGTTTTTTCAAATAGTTACAAGTCTTATTCACGACGGTTCCCTCTATACTAATATGTACGGGACAGTACAGTACAGTACATTACGGTTCCCTCTATACTAATATGTACGGGACAGTACAGTACAGTTCCCTCTATACTAATTTGTACGGGACAGTACAGTACAGTACAGTACGGTTCCCTCTATACTAATATGTACGGGACAGTACAGTACAGTACAGTACAGTTCCCTCTATACTAATATGTACGGGACAGTACAGTACAGTACAGTACGGTTCCCTCTATACTAATATGTACGGGACAGTACAGTACAGTACAGTACAGTTCCCTCTATACTAATATGTACGGGACAATGATGATAATCGTCATATTAAAAAAACATATTCTTTTTTTCCTTCTTTGTCTATGCTGCACAGAATTACAAGTCACTTTATGAATAAAAAAATCTGAGAGTAAAAAATATCTTAACATAGAAAACAATGATATAATTTTAATCCTCAACTCTCTTGATCGTGAATAAAGATAAAAATGGTATCGTTTATATTCAGACATTCAACTCTTTAAATGTAATTGCCCTTGAAATAACGTTAACAGTCCCTTTAATGCATTAAATTAAATACTCCGGGTTTCCGAACAGTACCTTTGATGCATTAAACACTCCGTGTTTCCAAACAGTCCCTTTAATGCATTAAATACTCCGGGTTTACAAACAGTCCCTTTAATGCATTAAATACTCCGGGTTTACAAACAGTCCCTTGAATGCATGAAATATTCCGGGTTTCCAAACAGTCTCTTTAATGCATTAAATACTCCGAGTTTACAAACAGTCCCTTTAATGCATGAAATATTCCGGGTTTCCAAAAAGTCTCTTTAATGCATTAAATACTCCGGGTTTCTGAACAGTCCCTTTAATAAAATTAAATACTCCGGGTTTCCAGACAGTCTCTTTAATGCATTAAATACTCAGGGTTTCCGAACAGTCCCTTTAATGCATCAAATGCTCCTGGTTTCCAAACAGTCCCTTTAATGCATTAAATACTCCGGGTTTCCGAACAGTCCCTTTAATAAAATTAAATACTCCGGGTTTCCAGACAGTCTCTTTAATGCATTAAATACTCCGGGTTTCCGAACAGTCCCTTTAATAAAATTAAATACTCCGGGTTTCCAGACAGTCTCTTTAATGCATTAAATACTCCGGGTTTCCGAACAGTCCCTTTAATGCATGAAATGCTCCTGGTTTCCAAACAGTCCCTTTAATGCATTAAATGCTCCTGGTTTCCAAACAGTCCCTTTAATGCATTAAATACTCCGGGTTTCCGAACAGTCCCTTTAATAAAATTAAATACTCCGGGTTTCCAAACTGTCCCTTTAAGGCATTAAATACTCCGGGTTTCCAAACAGTCCCTTTAATGCATGAAATACTCCGGGTTTCGAAACAGTCCCTTTAATGCATTACATACTCCGGGTTTCGAAACAGTCCCTTTAATGCATGAAATACTCCAGGTTTCCAAACTTGGTACAGATAATGTCACTCAAGAGTCAGGAGCAGTTCTAGGACTCAAACTCAAGACTACTCTTTGTTGTTCCGATATGCAAATTACACGGGAGGGGGGGGAGGGGGGTAGTCGTGGGGAAATTTAAAAACAACTTTTCACAAAATTGGACACACAGGGTGAACACTAAATTGTTTGATTTCAAACCGAATTTTACATAATTTTTACTAAGTAAGTATTATTGAAAACTCCGATTATTGAAGGTTGATATTATGTAAATATTTTCACCCCTGTCTGACAAGTATGCAGGAAACTTTAATTTCAAGGTAGAAGTTTAAAACAACTGCTTGATAACGAACAATTTACCTTAAAATCATGGAATGTATCCAAACTATGAACAATTAATAGCATTTTAGTTCTCTCAATTCAACCATTTTAAGTTGGTTCTCCAAATCTAAACAAAAGTTCTAAAATGTACTTTATAATCTGTACCGTGCAGATTTAGTTCAGCAACTTCTCTTGTGTGCCGGTTCAGCCAGAGAAGAAGAAGTTGAACCTCGTCTAGTTTCTACGCAGCTCAACTTTGTCTTGATATTTATTAAATCTTGTCCCTAATTCTCTATAGCTCTGCTATTTCTCCTTGGAAACATAGTTTGCTTAGTTCTCTTAGTTCTCCCACTTCTCCTAGTTCTCCTAGTTCGCTTAGTTCTCTTAGTTCTCCTAGTTCCCCCATTTCTCCTAGTTCTCCTAGTTCTCCTATTTCTCCTAAATCTCTTAGTTCTCCTAGTTCTCCTAGTTCTCCTAGTTCTCTTAGTTCTCCTAGTTCTCCTAGTTCTCCTAGTTCTTCTAGTTCTCTTAGTTCTCCTAGTTCTCCTAGTTCTCCTAGTTCTCTTAGTTCTCCTAGTTCTCTTAGTTCTCATAGTTATGCTAATTTTTCTAGTTCACCTATTGCTTCTAGTTCTCCTAGTGCTTCTAGTTCTTCTAGTGCTTCTAGTTCTCCTAGTGCTTCTAGTTCTCCTAGTGCTTCTAGTTCTCCTAGTGCTTCTAGTTCTCCTAGTTCTCCCACTTCTCCTATTTCTCTTAGTTCTCCTAGTTCTCCTAGTTCTCTTAGTTCTTCTAGTTCTGCTAACTTTCCTAGTTCTCCCACTTCTCCTAGTTCTCTTAGTTCTCCTAGTTCTCCTAGTTCTCTTAGTTCTCCTAGTTCTGCTAATTTTCTTAGTTCTCCTATTTCTCCTAGTTCTCCTATTTCTCCTAGTTCTGCTTGTTCTGCTTATTCTCTTAGTTCTCCTAGTTCTTCTAGTTCTCCTAGTTCTCCTAGTTCTCCTAGTTCTTCTAGTTCTCTCATTTCTCCTAGTTCTGCTTATTCTCCTAGTTCTCCTAGTTCTCCTAGTTCTTCTAGTTCTCTCATTTCTCCTAGTTCTCTTACTTTCCTAGTTCTCCTAGTTCTCTTAGTTTTCCTAGTTCTCCTAGTTATTCTAGTTCTCATAGTTCTGCTAATTTTCTTAGTTCTCCTATTTCTCCTAGTTCTGCAAATTTTCCTAGTTCTCATATTTCTACTAGTTCTGCTTGTTCTGCTTATTCTCCTAGTTTTCCTAGTTCTTCTAGTTCACTCATTTCTCCTAGTTCTCTTAGTTAATCTAGTTCTCTTAGTTCTCCTAGTTCTTCTAGTTCTCTCATTTCTCCTAGTTCTCTTAGTTAATCTAGTTCTCTTAGTTCTCCTAGTTCTCTTAGTTCTCCTAGTTCTCCTAGTTCTCCTAGTTCTCATAGTTCTCTTAGTTCTCCTAGTTCTCCTAGTTCTCATAGTTCTCTTAGTTCTCCTAGTTCTCCTAGTTCTCCTAGTTCTCCCAGTTCTCCTAGTTCTCCTAGTTCTTCTAGTTCTCTCCATTCTCCTGGTTCTTTTAGTTCTCCTAGTTCTTTTAGTTCTCCTAGTTCTCTTAGTTCTCCTAGTTCTACTAGTTCTCTTAGTTCTCCTAGTTATCCTAGTTCTCCTAGTTCTTCTAGTTCTCATTTCTCCTAGTTCTCTTAGTTAATCTAGTTCTCTTAGTTCTCCTAGTTTTCTTAGTTCTCCTAGTTCTCCTCGTTCTCCTAGTTCTCTTAGTTCTCCTAGTTCTGCTAATTTTCTAAGTTCTCCTATTTCTCCTAGTTCTCCTAGTTCTCCTAGTTCTCCTAGTTCTCTCAGTTCCCCTAGTTCTCTTATTTCTCTTAGTTTTTCTAGTTTTCCTAGTTCTCCTAGTTCTCCTAGTGCTTCTAGTTCTCCTAGTTCTCTTAGTTCTCCTTGTTCTCTTAGTTCTCCTATAATTCTCTTAGCTCTGCTATTTCTCCGGGGTTAGTTTGACCTGAGAGAAATGTACCCAGGCCCTAATGCAGTTTATGCCTAGATCAATCCCTGTAATAAAGGTGAATCTGCAGATACAGAACCAATTGCAAATATTCAACCTGCAATAATTGGAAAATTATTTTGCATAGATATCAAGATTTCTGAGAAACATTTCCAAACCCTTACATAAATACCACTCTTTTCCTTTTCAGAACCTCCCTTTTCCTTCCCCCCCCCCCGCTCCCCATCACATATATTGATCTTGTATCCAAGATCCATAAAGTATTTTTTCATCTCAATAGTGAAAATTTATTTGGTTAAATTAAATGAATCTATCAGACATAATCTGGTAATCATCGACATGTTGAAACCTCTAATCGAACTCTAATTAAAGCATGGTTGCTCGAATCAGATTTGACCAACAAGACAATTGCACAAATATACATTACATATACATATATATAGCTCTGATGCATTAGGGCTGGATAGATAGTTTTTTCCCCTGAGTTTGGACATTTTGCCCTAAGAAGAAATTCCCACTTTTGCTTACAATATTTGTTATTTTTATTGTAATCCTCTTTTTTTTTAAGATTATTGCTTGAAAAAGGCATCTGGAGCATTTGAGTTGAATGTATTTGAAAGCTATGGAAAGATAAGGATGGACAGACTATTTTGTTATTCGCGCGAAAAGGTTTTGTGAAAAATGATAAATGGCGCGCGGATGCTGTTAGAAATAAAATTGCGATAAAGGAAGTGAGACTTTGCCACAAACTCAAATATTCTCATCCCTAAATCTTTGAAATTTCAAACTCAGATAATTCGAAAACACATTATTCTTCACCATTCTTTTTGAAATTTTCTTTGGAATTTTAATTTATCAAAACTTAAATATTTGTATAAATATAACGTAAAAAAACAGTTTGATTTGATCATATATGCATATTAAATGATAGAAATGAGTGGAAGTTGGATGATTGGTAAACATAAAGAAGGGTTAGAATGAGTAAAAAAGTTAGAATGATGAATGATAAATTGTACATAAAAGAAATGAATGTTCTATGTATTCTAGTTTGAATTTGAATATTTAAAGTTTTGATATTTAAGAGTTGAATTTGGAATACTGGAATACGATTATTCCGGGTGTCCGAGCATTCAACGTTAATACAAAGCCAGTGCATTCAAATCTGATTATTCAAATAATCCTCTGAGCTGACATAGATACAGCAGGGCTTACATAGATACAGCAGGGCTTACATAGATACAGTAGAGCTTACATAGATACAGCAGGGCTTACATAGATACAGAAGGGCTTACATAGATAAAGCAGGGCTTAAATAGATACAACAGTGCTTACATAGATACAGCAGTGCTTACATAAATACAGTAGAGCTTACATAGATACAGCAGAGCTTACATAGATTGCAGTATATGGGCTTACATAGATACAGCAGAGCTTACATAGATACAGCAAAGCTTAGATAGATACAGCATAGCTTTCATAGATACAGCAGGGCTTACATAGATTGCAGTATATGGGCTTACATGATACAGCAGAGCTTGCATAGATACAACAGAGCTTACATAGATACAGCAGGGCTTACATAGATACAGCAGAGCTTGCATAGATACAGCAGAGCTTTCAAAGATACAGCAGAGCTTAAATAAATTAAGGAGAGCTACATTTATTTTTCTCTTTCTTTAAACATGTAAACATAAATTCCAGATTTAGCCATTGAAATATATAAAGCCCGAATTTGGTTGGAAATAAACTCATGCAAATTTTCCCCATTAAACTTACAAAGATATGCGTGAACTTATATGTATGCAATATTCAGAATACATACGCCCTAAACCAGTTAACTTTTCATCTAATTAAATGGAAAATCAATATCAATTCCACATTGTTTAAATGTTCAATTTACAATTTCAATGTGATAATACCAGATTTAAATTCATAATTTCTAATTATCAAAAATTGCAGTTTAATATTTATAATTACTGACTTCAAATCAGACAGTTTTGTTTAAATTTTATTCAATTTGCAAGATAATGTTGATAGAATAATTATACTTAATTGCTACATTTCAAAGTTTGCAAGACTTATTATTTTGATAGAAATTGCGCAATTTTCAAAATATAGGTTTTCTTTTGTTTTTATCACATTACACCATGGGAACGAACTAAATTTGAAATGTGATATTTTTATTGTTTTATTTAATACTTTTACAATATTTGAGAAAAGAAAACAAGAAAACTTTTATAAAAGTTGCATTATGTAATTTGGACCATTTGATTTCCATGAGCAAATTAGTTTTATTTAACCTTATATGTGTAGCATTTAGAGAGGTTTCAAATTCGGTGATGGTGATGGATCAAACCTCTGTGGAGTAAAAAAAGTAGATTTTAGTTCCACATTTATTGAAAATATATTTCGGTCTGGGTTGACCCTGGTCAATTCTTGAGATTGTTTCTGTCACAAAGATAAAAACAAACATTTAGAGAGCTTTATTTCTCTAAAAATAGTTTTAGCTTTAAGGTGTTGATTCTTATAAGTCGTCTTTTATTTTACTCCAATAGAAATCAATTTTCCCAGTTTTTGTTGCTCAAGAAATAAGTTGGCTGATGATACCAAACTTGGAATCTGTTTAACCTGTAGAGCCGAGGTGAAATAGAACCAGTGGAGAGAAACCAGCTGCACACAGTTCAACCACAATGAAGCCAACCGCAAACCAGTAATAATATCTGATAAAGACCTTCAATTAAGGGTTAAACTCTTTTAGCTTTTCATTTTCTAATTCTCATATATTTGCTGTGAACTTCTGTTGCAGGGTTCGATTTTTTAATTGTCCCTTAGCGGAACTTTTTACCCAGGGCTAGCTTTCATTCCCCACCATGCATTAATTAAACAAATAATTTCTACCTTTATTCCTTGAATTAATATTAACTTTCATCCAGGGTAGAACAAGTTTTTAAACAACTTTTAATAACGTTTTTTACACTGGCCTAAAGGGATTGTTCATATTTTCTAAAAAAATCATTGGAAATAAATTGAATTTTTGCCACAAACTCAAACTTTTTAATCTTTATATCTTAGCAACTTGAAGGTGAAACCTTTAATATATCCAACTTAGATTATTTGATTAACCAGAATTCATAGTTAGAATTATCAGAGGTCTACTACTGTGTTTCATAAATACATGTATTAGTAAATTAGAGTTTGTGGCAAAGACTCTTTTGTAAATCAAAACAAGATTGATTTGCGTGGTTGATAAAATGATGGAGAAGGATGAGGTGAGCAAGACCGAAGAGATGGAAGAGACGGAAGAGACGGAAGAGACGATAGAGAAGGAAGAAACGGAAGAGATGGAAGGGAGGGAAGAGACAATAGAGACGGAAGAGATGGAAGAAACGGAAGAGATGGAAGAGATGGAAGAGACAAAAGAGATGGAAGAGACGGAAGAGAAGGGACAGAAGCGATGGAGGAGATGGAAGAGACAGAAGAGACGGAAGAGATGGAAGAGACGAAAGCAATGGAAAAGACGGAAGAGGCAGAAAATACGGAAGAGACAGAAGAGACAGAAGAAACGGAAGAGACGGAAGACACAGAAAAGACTGAAGAGATGGAAGAGAAGGAAAAGACAGAAGAGAAGGAAAAGACGGAAGAGACGGAAGAGACAGAATGGACAAAAAAGACGATGCAGTAAGAAGGGATCAAGAGGAGGACAAAATAAAGTAGTGAAGGGAGGAAAGGACAGCGAAAGTGTCGGGAGGTGGAACAAGGTAAGAAGGAGGGAGTATGAAGGGGCGAGGGAAAGTGAAGAAAGGAGAAAATGGCGTGGGAATTGGGGAAGGAAGGTGGTTCAGGTCATTGAGGAGTTTGTCATGGGATACCATGTCGAAGGCTTTAGATAGGTCAATTTGAAGGGGGACAGTTCTGTCAGCAGGTTTTTCTGATTAAAACCTCTGGTGATGTCTTGATTTAGGTCATTGAGGGCAGATAGTGAAGAGTGGTTTTTCCTGAAACCATGTTGGAAGTTCGGGATAGGAAGGTGTTCTGTGAGTTCAGGTAGGATTAGTCTTTCTAAGATTTTAGCTGCAGGGCATAGAAGTGAAACATGTCTATAGGATTTGGATTCAGCAGAATCTTTTCCTGGTTTAAGGAGAGGGATGATTATCGAGTTTTTCCATATTTGAGGGATTTTACTGTTCTGAAGTGAGAGGTTGAAAATGTTAGTTAGATACTCAAGTCCTAGTGGTCCAACGTGTTTAAGATGAAGGTTGGATATTCCGTTAGGTCCTATTGCTTCGGAGGTTTTGGCTTGTTTTATTGCTTCACTTGTATCAGATGCGGTGATTATTGTAGCTCCTGATGTAGTGTTCCTTTGTGATTCTTTAAAGATGGTTCTAGTGAGTTTGGAGCTGGTGTGCCTTGAGACAGATGTGTATTGTTTGTTGAAGTTATTTGCAATATTTGATGCAGTGGACAGGTACTTTCCCTTTGAATCTGATTCCTTGGTTCTGTTTGCTTTGTGGTTGTCCATTGAGTCGTTTAAGAAGGTTGAAAAGTTTGGAAGGGTCTGTCTTCCTATTTATGTTTCCTACTTTTTCTCTCCATTTTTCTTGTTTATGTTTGTTTATTAGTTTGTTTATCTCATAGTTGAGTTCTGGAATCTGTGGAGATTGTGGGTTTGTTTTCCTTAGTTCATCTCTCTCAAGTATCTTTTTCTTGACTGTGGTTGGGACTTTTGGGAATATTTCTTTGATTCGTCCTTTAGTTATTGTGTTTCTGGATACTCTGTTGATGACTTCTCTAAAATCTTGTTCAGCTCTGTAGACATCTGTGGGTGGGTTGGGTTTAGAAATCTCCTCTTCTGAGGTTAGGGTGAAGTTCACCCAGTCAGCTTTTTTGAAATTTATGTAAGTTTTGTTCTCACTCATTATGAGTTTGAGTGTTGTTGTACAAGTTATAACAATGGGTAGATGGTCAGATCCTAAGCTTGGAGATGTTGTCCAGTTACAGTATGGGAGTAGAGGGGTGCCTGCAAGTGATATATCAGACGAAGTTGGTTGTGAGTTTCTGGAGGTTCTGGTAAGCATGTCCATGTTCAGGACACCAAAGGAGCTGGCTCCAATTGCATCAGAGACCAGGGTACCTCTGGAGTCTTGGATGGGGGAGAATCATAGTGGGTCATGGGCATTAAATTCACCCATAATTATTGTACTATTGTCTGTAATAAGCATGGCTAGATTTGGTGAAAACCCGATATCACAGCTGCTGGCAGGGGGAATATATATATTTATAATTTTTATATTGTCGACCCTTATGGCGAGGTATTCTGTAAATTTGTCAAGTTGGACATCTGGAAGGGGTTCGAAGGGAATAGTTCCATGAACCAACCAGAAAGGCTAGTCCTCCACCAGTATCTCGTTCTCTAACTTTTCTTATCAGTGTATAATTAGGAAAGTTTGGAGGCTTTGATTTGTTGGTGAGTTTGGTTTCTTGGATTGCTGCTATTTTTATGTCGTTTTCCTTTAGCCATAGGTTTAGTTCTGTGGATTTGTTGCTACTCCATTGCAGTTTAATTGTAGAATTTTCAGATTGCAGTTCTTTGGTTGGTTGTTTTCTTTGGATTTGATCTGTTGATAAGTAGGTTGTTGACTGGTAGTTGTTGTAGTTGTTGACTAGTTGTGTTGTTGCTATCACATACTGTTTTAGTATTAGGTTGTTTATTAGTTGTGTTGTTGCTATCACAGCATGTGGGGCACTGGAAGAAAAGTGAGTAATTTCTGATTGATTTAAGTTGACTACAGTTTGTTTCTTTATTTTTACATAGGTGGCACCAGTTATTACATTTGTTGCACTTTACTGTGGTTTGTGTTCGTTCGTTTATCTGTTGGTTACATACACTGCAGACCCATCCTCGTCCAGGAATAGGGCCCGGGTTGGGTTCTATACCGGCAATCAACAGTAGCATTCTGACCATTCCCGCCAGAGGGAGCTGGTCTTTAATTACAAAAAACATTGGACTGAAAGATCTCTTGGTTCTTTGTCAGAAACTGAAGAGTTTGATGAGAGGCTTTGAAGTGCTTCACAGCACTGTCGGTTGCACCACATGAAGGCTCTCTCTTGGCAACCAAGTCTACTCTCCCCCCTTTTGTTAAACGCAGGTTAAGCTGCTACCTGAGAGGCAGACAATCCAAGGTTAATTTCAGGAATAAACAGTCAAATTCAAGGAACTTCAGAACAGGCGTTCCTCAAGGAGCGGTAATCTCACCGATCCTCTTCAATTTCTATCTCAAAGATCTGCCTTCCCCCCCTCCAGGCATTTAAGTAATTCAATATGCTGATGACATATCAATCTACTCCTCAGGGAAATCCATCACCTCCATGTCAATCAGCATCAACAACTATGTTAATAAAGTAACAGACTTTCTGGAAGAAAGAGAACTATTAGTCTCTCCAGAAAAATCAACCGTCACTCTCTTCACTCCAGATTCCCATGAAGCCAAAATCCATCCCCAGATCAAAATCAAAAACCTACTTGTTCCTCTAGAAAAACATCCCAGACTCCTTGGAGTAACTTTTGACACCATGCACACCTTCAACCAACACGCCAAACTAACAGCCTCAAAAGCAAGTAAGAAAATAAACATATCAAAATCACTGGCAGGATCCACATGGGGCCTAAGCAAGGAAACGTTAATCCTTACCTACAAATATACTTGTAGGAGCGTCTTAGGATGGAAGGTGGAGGGAGGAGGTAGGATGGAAGGTGGAGGGAGGTAGGATGGAAGGTGGAGGGAGGTAGGATGGAATGTGGAGAGAGAAAGAAAAATCAAGGAAAGGCGGAGTAAAGAGAATGGATGGAAGTTGGAGGGATCTGAGTAAAAAGGATTGTTGTTTAAAGGGAGTGACCGGCTATGTAAGGTAGTTTAACTGAGTATTCAGTGTTGTGGAAAACTTCTTTCGGATTCATTTGAGACTTATTAAACTTTTAATAGATCTTTAAATCTTTAAAAAGTTTGTCTCAAATGAATCCGAAATAAGTTTTTCAAAACACTGCATACTCAGTTCAACTACCTTACATAGCCGGTCACTCCCTTTAAGGTACAGATCTTCTTTAAAATCAGAGAATGCATAAAACATGATTAATTCAAACAAAAAATAATCATACTTTTTCAATTATAATTTAAATATATTGATTAAAACAGAATGCATTCAAAATCTTAATTATAGAGTTTGTATTTTAGAGGCAATTTAAAGATTTTTAAAGTTGAATTTCTTGCTAAATATATTTTTTTTTATCATGATTTTACAAAAAAATCTTATAGTTTTATAAGAAAAGTATCTGCTTACTACCATACCATACCCATGTTAATAAAAAATTCACCTATTTTTCAGCAAAAAAAGGCATTTTATACGTTCACCAGTTCCTCTCATAAGCATTTGTGTTAAATTATTTCAAAGTTCCGTTAAAAGATTATTTCCCTTCAAACAATTAATATGTATAATTTTGTTTTACTTGAAAGCTTTTACATGTTCAAGGACGGGATTTAATGAATTTGATAAAGGTTGCTGAATTCCTATCGTCGATTCAAATACTTATTCTGCAGTGTATGTTATCATATATAGGACATGAACAAAGTTGAATCAACAATTCCATGTCATATATGAATCGACGTGAAGTAGTTTAGCGACCTAATTCAAAATATTAAAATTCTATCCCTGGTTGGGTTCGATAAGCACACGGTGTTAATAATTCAAAACACTTTTAAGGGAATGCGTTAACGTTGAGATGCGTGAACCTAAAATTAAATAAACAACACTTAAATTGCTTAATGGAGTATTTACACATCAAATTATATCATTTATAGCATACATGAGTATTTTTCATAGTCCAAAGAAAAATATAGATATGTTTTTTATATGGAAGCTCAATTCAAATTCTAGAATTTTTATGCTCTAAAAAACAAATTCACTAGCAATTTACTTTCAAATAAATTGACCTAAGATTTTTTTAAGTGAAAATAAAAATGATCAGATTTGTGTAAAAATGTCTTTATCTTAAAGTTCAAAATTTTAGTTAAATTGAAAGATCTGATATGATGGTAGAAGGAACAGGGGTTGCGTTCATATTTTCCTGTAACGTAATTGGGACTGCTTAGGAACAAGTTCAAATTAAATAAACAAGAAGAAAATGATTCATAGTCTGCAGCCTTCCTACCCTGCCCAATAAACTCCAGCCTTTGTTAGCCTTTGTTTACATTCTGACATTGTGATAAAACTAGTTCCAAGAGTTCCTAGTGCATCACAGTACATTATGTACAAAAGCTCTTTCCCTCTAACCTTCAACTCCTTCAACTGTTGTTATACACACCTTGGTTGAACTCAAAACTCTAAAAACTACATCTTTTAAAACAATTTTGTTTACTTTGATACGTCTGTAATCTAGAGCTTATGATTACAATGCACCGAGCCGTAATCATATCTATGTTTTCATGTCCCTATGGTTCCTTGTCTCTATGGTTCAGCTTGTCTCTTATTATCTTGATTTGATATTAGTTCAGTCTAATCATCTCTATGTTTATCATTTTAAATCCCGTGTCTTAATTGAAGCATTGCCTTTTCCGTCATACTCAATACTGAAATAGAAATAGAAACTTTAACAAACTATACTCAAATAATTTCAAGGGGTTTTACTATTAAAGAGTTAAATGATCGATTCACAACGGTCCCATAAAATCTTAAATGATACGTCAAAATGATGGATATATTCCCGCTTTTCTTCTATAAAAGTTGTAAATTTTTAATAAAAATTATGCAGAAAAGACATGGTAGAAAATTAACAGAATTTACCTCTTATTAGAAAACAACAACGACATGTTTACCATTATTACTCACATTTACGGGTTTAAATGATACCGTTGTGCATCGGGCATGGAGCTCTTAAAATCACATCGATAGTCCAGTATTTGAAAATAGAAACTTAATCATTTATACCTAGAATTTATAAACTAAGAAATTGTAAGTTTAAACAGAATTAAAAATGTAAACTTTGTCCGAAAAATACAACATTTTTGAGAAATAAAACTTATTATTAGATTAAAGTTTTAATATGAATTAAGAAGTTTTAATGAGGTTTGAAATAGACAGTAATTTTAATTTTAAATAGTACAATGGTCTACGCCAATTCAGCTCAGGAGAAAGGTAGTTAACCCTTTCCTGTGGTGGGGTAGGGGGGGGGGGGTCCTTAACATAATTAACAAACAAAAATACCGCCTTCACAAGTGCGTTTTATGTTCAAGCTGACTTTGCCATCCTTACAATTTACAGGAAAAATAAGTGAGTTTTTGCCAAAAACACTAATTTTCCTTCCCCTATATCTTTGCTACCTGTTGATGTTAACTTTTGTAATTTCAAACTTAAATTATTTGATCTTTTAGAATTCATAGATTGAAATGTCTTAGATATAGGGATTAGAAAATCAGAGTTTGCGATACAAATTCAAGAATTTTACGGGAAATTATGAAAATTTGAAAAAAAAACTAAAATAGCCACGTAGCCCGTCACGGATTTTTAACATTTTGGTTCTTATTCCAGCAAGCTGTGACTTTCTATCCCAGTTTGGTATATTCAAGGTTATAATGTAAAGAAAGTTATTTCAGATGTGTACATTAAATGCTTTTATCCTCCACGGATACTAAACGAACACTGATGTATCTATTCAGAGTATACGCAACTGCAGCTATTAACTTTCATTGCATTAAAACCTTGGGCATATTAAACATACATTTTTCCCATTTATATACTTCTTTGTCGGTATATGATGCCTCATTAATGAAAAGTATTAAAGGACAACTCCAGAAGTTGAAAGATTGCTGAATATTCGACGAAAACGTCAAAGGTCTAAAGGAATTGAGTCTTTGTCACAAACTCTGATTTTCTCATCCCTAATTTCTTTACAACCGGCCCATTGTTGTAAACCTTAGATATTTAAAACTATGAATTATGTTAGATCAAAAATTCGAAGTTTTAAATACCAAAGGTTTACACTATCAGATTGCAAAAATATTGGGATTTGAACATTTGAGTTTGTGGCAAAGACTCAATTCCTTTGTCAATAATAAAAGACGGATTAGGTTAGAGAATCACTCTAGTTGCTTTAGTTTAAAACTCAAAAGTAAGGTCAATAAGTGTTATGATCCAATTATAAAAAATCGGTAATGTGAGTTAAAAGAGAAAACCAAATCGATAACATAACTATACGAAAACTTTACCTGGAGTCTAAAAAATATGTCACCTGTATTTTTCAATATCTAGGTTTAGTCTCTGTAGAGTATTTATTTCCTCAGCTTTTCGCAGAACTTTCAAAGAATCCTAAAAAATAGTTTATGCACAATATTCAGAATAATGCACATTCTTCATTCATTGTATCTATTTATCTATCTATCTAATGTCCTTTTCTCAAGTTAAGAAAACTTTTCCATGAAAGGGACCGTCAAAGTAATTTTAAATGATTCTCATCATCAAATCATATTTTTTTCTGCAGTAATAAATCATAACATTTATCAACAAAACATTAATACATTAAGCATATGTAAAAATACTGCAGCAGGAGAGCTTTGATAGCGTAGAGCTGTTTTTACAAAGCTCACAAAAAAGTCATTGCTCTCAGTTTTAAAACTGTCACCAACAATTATTTGACTTATAGGCAATAGTAGTTTAAACGATTAAAAACTAAAAAAACATTGTTCTCTGCAATATTATGTATACAATTAAAATGCCCTCACATATATAACTGACAATTTCCACTATTTGCCAAATCTGATCCGTTAATTATAATAAACTCCTCAAGCTCTTTACTTTTAATCTCCTTTTGAAGTTTTTAGGTTAAAATTGCAATTGGTCTTCGATATCAGGTTTAGGGTTACCCAAAAAGGATGAGCCTTTAGAAAGACGAGTGTTTATTCAGTCTTAATTTTTACATTAAATGTTTCATGAGTTCCATGCAGCCCTAACTTGATTCTGTCCTTTTCAAATCATTTAATATTTCACCCATAAACTATATTACAGACATACAAACAAGTTTAACTTTTGAATCTTTGAGATTAGTAATCAGTTCCTGTTCGAAACCATTTCGAAACTCTTCTTCTCTGGGACTGTAAGCTTAGTTTCAAGCTTGATCCTTCATGCAAAGAAGGCAATGTCCGATTTATAGCGGTACCCTTCAAGGCTGTGCCTGCATTTATTAGATTTCAATGTGTTTTTGCTTTAAACTGTTTATTTTCATTTGCGGTTTCTCTGCGAAATTGACTTGCTTATAGGAAGTAATGGAGAAACTCACAGAAATAAACACTTTTAGGTCATTTTAAATTACTCTTACAGTCCCTTTAAATAAAAATTTTAAAGTATTTACCCGCTCTTTCATATATTCTTGTTTCTTCCTGTTCAATTGCTCCACATGGAGCCTTGTCTTCATTAGCTTTTCTCTAAGCTCCTAAGAAAACGATTTTGTTTAAAACTGTTTTTTTTGTCAGCATCTCTTTTAACTTGCAATTAAGTTGTTTAACAAAAAGATGAAAGTTATATATGCTCCTTTAAAAAACCTGAATGTTTTTATAGCTTATAAATGGTCCATGGAGCCCAAACTGCTTATTTTCTAGCCAGATTGTAATAATCTCTCAAAAGTAAATAACATAAAATGAAACAGCTTTTTAGTATTTTTTTCAAAATAGATTAAATTTGATAGATAATTGAATGCAAAAACAGAACTGGATCTCACAAATTAAAAACACAGAATTGGATTTTGAAAATTTAATATTTTTTTACGTTAAAAAAGAAAAAAATTTTGTGAATACTTTTGTGCATATTATACTTACATCAATTTCGTCTATTTTGCGTCTTCTACAATTGTGCGCTGCAACTAGGTTCTTTCCCCGTCTTCTAATATTAAAAATCTTATTTAAAAAAAATTAATTAAAAAAACTAAATGCAACAACTATTAATGCAAATATTAATAAATGCATTCGCCATTCAATCATAATATCATCTTTTATTTTATTTAAAAAATGTCTGACAAAAATCTGTTTAAAAACAAATGAAAACTTGAAATAATACGTTCCAGACCTCAAAACTAAAGTGATACATCAAGCCTTTGTAATGGACGCAAAGTTTTATTTTTCATGAAAATAATTCGGTTTTCTTTGTAAAAATATTTTTATTTTGAAGTTTAAAAGGATATTGAATCCGTTTCATTGAATGCAATTGTTAGATTTGTTGACGAGTGATATTCAGGGTTATATATATATTTATAATAAATTATAACCCTCGGGCCCCACCTTCATTTCAAAATCATTTTCGCCAACTTTGTTTTTAATTTTTGAGTGAAGCGGAAGTTTTTTTTTGTTTATTTGGGGGAAATCTTTACCCCTGGTTCTCTAAAGAATATAAAATAGACAGATTATGGACATTTCAAACATTTTCAAATCAAAATTCCAATGGTTTGCCCTTTGCACTCAACAAAACACAGGGGAAGTGTAAAAACATACTTTTCCTTGGGTTAGGGGGGGGATTCATATTTTTGATTTTTGTTCTTTCAATTAATCATTTTTTATCGTTCTTGTTGTCACAACAGAATTAGCATGAAAAAAATATCTACAAATCTCATAGAATTCAATGATGTAATGATGGGTGCACATCAAAAGTTAAAGTAGAAACTGTAGCAGAACCCGTGTTATGTTTCAAGCTAAAAAAAATTAGTTCTCGACTTTTTTTGTAGGTTTCATGATTTGTAGAAGATAGATGTGTGAATTTCGAAAACTAATTCTTTAACAGAATTTCTATTAAAAAGAAAATTTCGTAAAAAATACGTAATGAAGGCTAACGTAGAATTAAATATATTTTTCGCATTAAAAATCTACTTTTATTAATGGCTTATTTGTTTCTCTCTTATAAATCATAAAAAATATTTTTCGACAAATTCTGCCATTTTTAGAGAGAAAAAAAAAGTAGAAATAATCTTACATGATATGTAATTAGAGAACCTTTTTTATTAATGACAGCTCTTGTCGGACTCTTAAAAGGTTCCACACAAATCAGTTGAATTTATAAAAAATTTTAATCAATTTTTCTAAACATTTGCTTTTTTCATTATCCAAAATTTTAACCCAAATGGAAAATAATTTCAAAAAAACTTTTCTTTTGTTTTTTTCTTCTTTTTTAATGATACAATTCTTTTTTTTCATGATACAATTCTTTTATACTTTCATAATACAATTTTTTTATGATATAATTGCCAAATTTAATACAGTTTTAAAATTGTGAAAGTTTTATAAAAGGTTTTTAAAACACAGTCCCTTTAAAGCGTTTTTGAAAATGCATTTGTTTGAATATTTGTTTGAATATTTGTTTGAATATTTGTTATTTGTTTGAATATTTGTTTGAATATTTGTTTGAATATTTGTTAGAATATTTGTTTGAATATTTGTTTGAATATTTGTTTGAATATTTGTTAGAAAAGTGTGTTAAAAGTTTACATTAAGTGTATTTAAATTAAATAAAGCTTTGTTACATTATTACTTATGAATAATAAAGTGTAAATCAATTAGCCCGACATTTTAATAACATCAAATATATTTTAGGTATATTATAACTTTACTGAAACATGGTAATCATAAAATGCATTTGCTTCATGCAATTCCGAGTTAATATATCCTTTATTCTGTTATATCTCTCATAAAGTGTAATTTTCTTCAGTTACTTTAAACACAGGATCTTATATTCTTACTCAACACTAGTCCTGTATCCTGTATCCTATGTCCTGTATTTTGTAGCCGGTATCTCGTAGCCTGTATTATGTATCATGTATCCTGTATCCTCTATCCTGTTTCCTGCATCCTGTGTCCTGTATCCTGTATCCTGTATCCTGTATCCTGTATCCTGTATCCTGTATCCTGTATCCTGTATCCTGTATCCAGTCCTTTATCCTGTATCCTGTATCCTGTATCCTGTAACCTGTGTCCTGTATTCTGTATCCTGTATCCTATATCCTGTATCCTGTATCCTGTATCCTGTGTCCTGTATCCTGTATCCTGTATCCTGTATCCTGTATCCTGTATCCTGTATCCTGTATCCTGTATCCTGTATCCTGTATCCTGTATCCTGTATCCTGTATACTGTATCCTGTAGCCTGTAGCCTGTAGCCTGTATCCTATATCCTGTATCCTACCTAATATCTCTAAGAATGTTCATCTGTTCCTCTGTAAAGCTATGACGAAGAGCATATGAAGAAAACTCATCCATAGGTAGATTCACTATACTGTCCACATCCTGAATAATATATATATATGGGTATATATATCTTATATATAGGTAGATTTACTATACTAATCAAATAATAATTATTAAAACAAATATATATATATATATATATACATATTATATCCCGAAGCATAATGTTGATACAATAAAAACTCAAATCATGTGTTGGGAACTTTTGTATAGTGGATATCGAGATCAATGTTTGATCTCGATCTGTTGTTAATCTGCAGATTATTATTAGATATCCCACAGTGTATTTGTACCTTCGAGAGATAACTAAAATGAATGGATGAAGCATTAATTCTCAAATTAAATGTGCCCAGAGTGGATATCGGGATCAAGCGAGCAGGATTATAAATACAAAATTTCCCAGCTCAGGGCACTTTTTAGAAGTAGTTAGTGGCAATCAAAAGACTATAAGAAGACGACGACAATTCCAATGTTTTCTGGAGTCAACTGTATGTGTATCAACAAAAGCCATAGTTATCAAGAAGTTTACTATTTGAGAGAAAACTTATGAAATTGATTTAGATAAAGTTACAATGCAATGCAATATTACATTTTAATATGTGTTTAAATTTTTGCCAAAAAGAAGTTCAAATTTAACAAATCAGGTTTTATTTAATCAATTAAAAACATGTGTTTCCTTGTTAATTCCTTAAAGCCTACAATCCATCTTTTTACTTGAAATCTCATTAAAAGGTCCACCCCGTACAACCCACGCACGTACTCTACTATAGTCTGTTCGGGTTGAAATAATATGACGAAAACTCAGTTTTTGAAAACACATTATATGGGTTCTCGCCTTTTCTCTTTACACTTATGGCTTTGAACTGTTTCTCCATTAATATCGTTCCTAAATGTTCGAGGATTTTTCTGCTTAAATTGGAGCATTTTAATAATAAAAAAATGTTGACATATTTTTATATTTCTCAGATTTGACGGTCCAGAATCAACCTTCCCTGGGGTCATGTGAGTAACCACAAAAATGTTGTGTCTGATCGGTTCAACTAGTAAAACCATTTTGACGTTTATTGAATAAACAGATAGACAGACGAACAAACAGAGAAACCAAATATTTCGAAAGATTTTAATGCTTAAAAATGATAACACGTTGTCTTAAAATATTTTTTATTTCTACTTTTAGTTGATTTCTTTTTGAAAATCCATGAAATATGTATATTGTTTGTACTATGTAGTATTGTTAATATCTTTGACATTAAATGTAAGGTTTATTTTAATAGATGATTATTAAATGGCCGGAGGCCTCTGCTATGAAACAAAAGTTTGTACGAAGTTTTCAAACAAAAGAAAAGTATTTTTGTTGTAGAAATTGTCAGTTTTTTGCTAATTATTTTCGTTCACCAACATTTCCGAAATGTCTTCTGTTTTGTTTGAACGTCAAAGATAATCTCAAAATGAGAAGAACAATAAAATTATGTTTGCATTAAAACGATACAACGTGCGTTGCACCCTTTCCACCTCTCCGCGCGCACAACTTAATGACATGTCTTACTTTAAGCACGCAAGCGCCTTACTTGGAAACAATACAGGGTGCATAACAATATAATGGACTTTGATTCCCCCCCCCATGCACCCACAACCCCTTCACAAAAATAAAAGTGTTAAGGGACTGTAAAGGAAAAGTTAAAGGTGGTATAGAATGAAACCTGAAAATCTCAGGCATTAAACGTTACATATAAGACATCTGTCTGATGTTCCTGTCTCGAGAAATTGATATAAAACTGTGTCAAATTGATACGAAAATTCATATAAATGAAATTTTCTATATGCAACCAATCTGAAAACGACGATATCCCACAGGAACCTGAGAATTTCAGGTTTTCTCCTGTTAAATTTCTTATTCTTATTTTGCATTTTTAATAGATATAATCGATAATATTATTACATATAGTCCGCACAGTCCGTATTACGTTACAATAACTTCAGCCAATGGCAGTGCAGTATACTGGTCACGTGATTTCTATCTGCATCACTTGGCAATAAGTTTTTGTCACAACCTCTGATTTTCTAATCCTTTTATCTGTGCAACCCAATGTCGTAGACCTTTGATATTTCAAACTATAAATTCTCTTAGTTTATAATAGTCTAAGTTAAAATATATCAAAGGTTTACATCATCAGGTTATACAGATTTAGGGAAAATCTAAAACAAAATGAAACGATTTTTGCAATTTTTTAACAGGCTTATGTTTCTAAAATGTCAAATGCATTTTAGATTAAAACGTATTTGGATTTGTATGATTTAATTAGCCCGACACAGGGCGTCCCAATTTATTTTAAATGAAACACAATCGTATAAATAGGGATTTTCTGGATTATCTACAAAAAAAAGTATTTAAGGCTAACTTTTAGGATAAGCAGTTGTGTACTGTACACAGAAATTTAGTCTTTGCCAAATAAGCTCAAACTTCCTAATCCCGCTATATCTTTGCAACCTAATAATGTGTAAACCTTTGATATTTTAAACCGAGACTATTTGGTCTGACATAACTCATAATCTATCTAAGGCCAACGACATTGGGGTGCACTAAAGTTAATCTTTAAAGTTAATCTAATATGACGCGGGACACTCTATACTAACTCATCCACGTGACATTTCCCAAAAAGGAGAAAGTAATCAGCACTATAGAAAATCATCTTGTGGACCTTAATAAAAACTGCGTTCTTAATCTAGAATATATTTGCTCTCACATACATACACGTAAGTAGTTCAAAACAAAAGGAGCTATAAGAGTACAAGGTCGTACCGTTTTAGAATTAAGCAATATAAGTCACAGTGACTTATAAACGCTCCCTCCCCCCTTCTCAATTTTATTTCTTCTCACACAACCCTCCATAGCTACAGCGCAGACAACAAGTTGTTGACTCCTCTGTTTATTTTTCCCAGATGCACATTGGTTTATTCAGATGTGCAGTATAATAATACCATTAAAAAATTCTTCAAATTTTGTGATGCTGAACAATTAAACTAGAATTTTAGTTTAAAGTTTAGTTAAAGAATTTTTGTTATTTTAAAAAGGCCAGCTTTTATGTGTAAACTGCATAAGTGCAGTATTTCATGTTTTTTTTAACTATTCAAAATCATAACTTAAATCTAACATTTTTCTTCCAATTTTCTAAAGTAATCGCCAATGTTGAATTCATTTTTTTTACAATATATTACAAGTACAGTGAGAATCATAAAACTGTGAAATAGAAATAGGAAGACGACTTTTAGACGTAAGTTATGGCTTTGCACAGTCCAATAACAATATCAATTGTGCAGTGTAAACAGACTAATTTTACTTAATAAGTTACAATGAAATCTATTTACTTTGTAACACCATTAGAAACACTTAAATAATAATTTAATGTCGCTTCTATTCCATAGTTTTCTGGTTCTCACTGTAAATATCCAAAAAGTATACCTATCATCTAAACATCTTGAAAAAAACACAACATAAAGGATGTTATTATAATCTATTAAGCTGAATGCCCAGGATGCTACTCCTATAAAAACTCATAACACGTATCAGAAATTATCAAGCGTAAAAACTCCAAAGGTTAAAAGAAAAGTACAAAAAATCGTTTGAAAATTAGAATCATAAAAACATCATAAAATAGAAAAAAATAATTATCTTTTTATCTAGTGTTTTTTTTCTTTTCATTGCAATTTTCTTTTAATTGGGAGGTTTTGTATTTCTGCTGCAAAAATGTTCACATCTGCTTTGCTCTATAATTTACGTTCCTATTTGATTTTAAATGTATAAATGAAATCCCTTTAAATTATCTTAATTTTATTCGGTTCAGCCGTTTTGACGTTCATTGGATACAAACAAACAAACAAACAAACAGAAAAGCAAAGTGTATATAGATTTCAAAAATTATTGATGGCTAGATAAAGGGGGGGGCAAACCCCCCCCCCCTAGACAATTACAAAATAAAATTTTGCCCCCCCCCACCCCCTACCAAAAGTGCTAGTTGCGCCTCTGCATTTTATAACACTAAAATTGACTTTTAATACATAAGGAACAAAAGGAAAACATTAAACAAGTGTTTAAGTTATATCTGTATTAATCTTGTAAATATTTCTAACTACGTCAAACCTTTGTGGCAAATTCAAATTACTGCAAAGTTAAAAATCTAAATTGAAAATGAAAACCTTATGGCAACTTTAACTCTAGGTTTAAAGGTATGAAAAAAACCTTTAAAATGTCAAGAGGGAAAAGTTTCAAATCCGAAATTTGTCTGAATTTGATATCGTTAGGAGACTTTTCTTCAATGAGATTTATAGGTAAAAGAAACTTGACAATATGTAAATACGCAAATAAAATAGTTCAACCCTTATAAAATTTTAAATTTTAAAAATAAATGTTAATTGGTCAAATTATGATCGAAAGCCACTTCTTTCTGGGTTTTTATCAGTTTGAAACTGACATTTATTGACATATCTTGGATATAGTCTAAATATTGAACTGTAAGCCCCTGAAATTTGAATTGTAGGCGTTTTAGCTTGCAAATTGTTTAAACTGAGTTGACTTGAACTAATCCTAACTTAACCTTCACAACACATGTTTTCTAAATTTATTTGCTACATGTTTAATCTGACTGTAGAGTGTAGATAGTTGCTCTCCATGATAAAATTCTTAATTTCTAGAGGTTTTATATGAAACCTAGGGTACCAGATAAAAACGTTTTAGGAAACAACCAGAAAATAGTTTTAAGAACAACACCAAACTATTTCACTTACAAACTACATAAATTCAGATAAAATTATTTATTGATTTATTTAATAAATAAACATGCATTTTGTCACAAGTATATTGTAAACAAAACTATCTTCATCGGTTTAGAATTCATGTTTAAACATTTTGGTATTCGGAATTGAACGTTAAATTAAAATTAATTTATTTAAATTGTTTACGTTTTCAAACAAAATTAATTTTTTTAGTGATTTAGAATTTCCAAATAAAATTAAACGTCTTCCTACGTTAACATTAGAGTGCACGTATACATAATTGCTCAAGAAAGTACAATATTTAAAAGTTGTGTCTGTTAAAAATGTCGACTTTTATCATTTTTGGAAAAGTCTGCGAAAATTGTATTTTATTTGAGTACGATGAAAGTACGAGTAGTATGAAATATCAATAAAAAAAACTGAAATTTATACAAAAAAAATATGCAAAGAAACGCCCATAAATCTGTTACAATAAATTGCAAAAAGGAAAGTCAGAAAAAGAATTTAGATTTTAATTTCTGCATTCAGTCTTTATGAAGTATATATCCTTTAATATACAAAAGAAAACAAATATGTACAGATAAAAAACAAATATGTACAGATATAAAACAAAAAAACTGTTTAAGGAAAATATACTAAGATTCTCCACATTAAAAAGCAAAATACAACAAAGATCACAAGTCCTTTATACTATTAAAGCTAATATTGGTAAAATTATTGATACTATATTAATGTAACAGTATCAAATATGTGCACATGTCGTCTTCATATTTCCCAGTTTTATGGGTGTCTCTGTATCTCCCTAAAGTGACTGTATGCAAAATGTCAAGTGACCTTCCATTTAAAGAGGACTACCCCCGATTTACAATGGTACCGTTGAAACCTTTGTCTGATCAAGGATGAATTAGATGTTCATGTTTTTGATTAATTTAAACTGGTTATTTTCCTATTTGAGGATTCTCTGAGAAAGAGAATTGCTCATTTCTTGTTTATAATAAAAACCAATGGAAAAACTCACAGAAAAAAAATGATATCCTCCACATTTTTGATCAGATAAAGTTTCCAAGGGTACCGTTGTAAATCGGGCATTGTCATCTTTGCAAGAAGGGTCATTTGAAATTAAACTTATAGTCCCTTTAATCTATGCTTATCTAACCTGTCTAGGTAGACCCAAAGATTCAGCGAGGAGTTCGTTTTTTGTTCTCTGAGCTCCCAGATATAAGGCGTGGGGGGATCCTTTCCCTCGACATCTTAATCCTGTATCTCCAGGTAGACTAAATAACAGGAGGATTAGTTTAATCCTGTATCTCCAGGTAGACTAAATAACAGGAGGATTAGTTTAATCCTGTATCTCCAGGTAGACTAAACAACAGTTAATCCTGTATCTCCAGGTAGACTAAATAACAGGAGGATTAGTTTAATCCTGTATCTCCAGGTAGACTAAACAACAGGAGGATTAGTTTAATCCTGTATCTACAGGTAAGCTAAACAACAGAAGGATTAGTTTAATCCTGTATCTCCAGGTAAACTAAAAACAGGAGGATTAGTTTAATCCTGAATCTCCAGGTAGACTAAACAACAAAAGGATTAGTTTAATCCTGTATCTCCATATAGACTAAACAACAGGAGAATTAGTTTAATCCTGTATCTTCAGGTAGACTAAACAACAGAAGGATTAGTTTAATCCTGTATCTCCAGGTAAACTAAAAACAGGAGGATTAGTTTAATCCTGTATCTCCAGGTAAGCTAAACAACAGAAGGATTATTTTGATCCTGTATCTCCAGGTAGACTAAACAACAGGAGGATTAGTTTAATCCTGTATCTCCATATAGACTAAACAACAGGAGAATTAGTTTAATCCTGTATCTTCAAGTAGACTAAACAACAGAAGGATTAGTTTAATCCTGTATCTCCAGGTAAGCTAAACAACAGAAGGATTATTTCAATCCTGTATCTCCAGATAGACTAAACAACAGGAGAATTAGTTTAATCCCGAATCTCCAGGTAGGCTCAACAACAGAAGGATTAGTTTAATCCTGTATCTCCAGGTAGTCTAAACAACAGGAGGATTAGTTTAATCCTGTATCTCCAGATAGACTAAACAACAGGAGAATTAGTTTAATCCCGAATCTCCAGGTAGGCTGAACAGATTAGGGGTTCGTTTATTCCTAAGTTTTAGGATTAAAAAATTCTAATCCTGTAATTCCTCAAACAGACACAGAAAGTTTTAAGTCCTAATTACCAATTGCGAAACAGTTTCTTTTTTATCATTATTTCTAGAATTCAAAGATTTGATCCTAAGGACCTAAATATCCAGACAAAAATAGGCCGAGATAAAAACTAAACGAGAACTAAAGTTAGAAATTACCAGGATTTAAATCCATGCCATTATCATTAACAAACTAGATCGGGGTATTAATATATTTATCTCCTTCAGTACACAAACATTTCTCTACAAGCATATTTGCAGAATTGCAATGTTTAAATTGTTCACAACGTATTCGAATTTGTATACGACACCAAAACTATTAACGAAAAAATGTGTTTAACGTTTTATTATTCTGACTTACTCTGTACTTTTTTTCCATATTATTTCTAATTGGCCACCCGTAGATTTGCAATACGTAAGTAAATTCCTGTTTGAGTTTAATTCTATGGATTATCAAGCCAGACATGGACATTATTATTTGCAGACAGAACATTCTGAATTTCAGGAATTGAATGATAAAAAGAAAACGTATTGCTTCAAGGCATTGTTAGTTAAACTCAGTGTATACATAGTTGTGTGTTAGAATTCTAAGTTTTCATGTTAAAATGTTTAAAATGGTTATTATGAGGTTATTAAGCCTACCCTACCATGGTTCACTTCATAGTTTAGGCTTAATGAGATTGTAACAAGATTTATATCTCTTGATTAATATACAGTTCTACACCTTTACCTAGTTCAATAATCTACAGTTCTACACCTTTACCTAGTTCAATAATCTACATTCTACACCTTTACCTAGTTCAATAATCTACATTCTACACCTTTACCTAGTTCAATAATCTACAGTTCTACACCTCTACCTAGTTCAATAATCTACATTCTACACCTTTACCTAGTTCAACAATCTACATTTTACACCTTTACCTAGTTCAATAACTACAGTTCTAAACCTTTACTTAGTTCAATATTCTACAGTTCTACACCTTTACCTAGTTCAATAATCTACAGTTCTACACCTTTACTTAGTTCAATAATCTACATTCTACACCTTTATTTAGTTCAATAATCTACAGTTCTACTTCTACACCTTTAGTTCCGCCATTAAAGAACAGGAATTATTGTAGATTTCTTTGTCCGAAAAATAACTGGCAAAAATGATTAACATGCTGTGTTTCAAAAGAGGACACACATTGACAGGATACACAGCAAAGAATTGGGGATGCAGCATATAGATATATATTGTAAACGGGACGCACTCTTAGAACTTATTACTAAGGAGGCATTAAATAGAACGCACAAAAGAGATTCACAATACAAAAACTAGGAGAATGGCAAACCTTGTAAGAAGAGTAGATTCCATCAACTTTTCCTCATCATGTCTCCAGTCTTGTTTCCAGTCCGACTCCGTGTCCTGCTTCCAACCATGTTTCCAATCATGCTTCCAATCATGTTTCCAGCCTCCTTGATGTCCCATCAGACCTCCATTTAAACCAGCAACCCTAAACATAGCTTAAAATGTATATATAGGCCAGCCTCTGGCTTTAGTACATTACCATGAGATCTCTTGACCAAACATGAACAATGCACTGATACATCATCTAACCTAGATTGTTGATTGAGACTTACGGTTTCCGGCGAACGAAAATTTCGCGAAAATTTTCTTTCGTACTTTAAAAAAATGCGACAATTTCGCGAAAAATTACATAACATTTGCAAAATGTTGCATTAATCTGTTTCGCGAAAAATATCGCATTTTTAAACGAACGGAATGCGCAAAAATGCTGAAAAAAAAGGTTCGCAAAAAATACGAAATTTTCGCAAAGCGATTTCTCCATTTCGTTTGAACCCTAATTCAGACTTTCCCTTAATAATCAACCCTAAAAATGACTGTACATAATAAAGCCACTGACCTCCATCTTAAATAAGATAAAGCTCTTCGCTCATATATATATATATATTTGTATATATATAAATATACATTCATATATATACA